>NW_007246466.1:76240-126989 GCF_000164805.1 Carlito syrichta
TCTCAATTCTATTCCATTGGTCTATATGCCTGTTCCTGTACCAATACCAAGGTGTTTTGACTATTGTAGCTTTATAGTAAAGTTTGAAGTCTAGTAATGTGATACCTCCTGCTTTGTTTTTTTATTTTTACTGAGGATTGTACTGGCTATTCTTGGTTGTTTGTGTTTCCATATGAATTTCTGTATTGCTTTTTCTAGGTCTGAGAAGAATGTTGCTGTGAATTTGATGGGTATTGCATTAAATGTGTAGATTGCCTTAGGTAGGGAGAAATCTTCACAAAGTTGATTCTGCCAATCCACGAGCAGGGGATATTTTTCCACTTGTTTGTGTCATCTTTGATTTCTTTGAGCAGTGTTGTATAGTTTTTATTGTAAAGGTCTTTCACGTTTCTGGTTAGGAAGATGCCAAGGTATTTCAATTTTTTTGTGACTATTGTGAACGGAATTGTGATTTTTATTTGGGTTTCTATTGGTTTATTATTGGTATAAAGAAATGTGATTGTCTTTTGCACATTTATTTTATATACTGAGACATTGCCAAAGGCCTTTATCAGTGTAAGGAGGCTTTTGACATTCTCTTGGGTATTCAAGGTACACGATCATGTCATCTGCAAAGAGAGATAGCTTGAATTCCTCTTTTCCTATTTGAATACCCCTGATTGCCTTCTCTTCTCTGAGTGTTCTATCCAGGACTTCCAATACTATATTGAACAGGAGGGGTGAGAGTGGGCATCCTTGTCTTGTTCCAGTTTTCAGGGGAAATGATTCCAGTTTTTGTCCATTTAGGGATATGCTGACTGTGGGTTTCTCGTAGATGGCTTTTACTATTTTGAGGTATGTTCCCCGTATGCCTAGCTGTTCGAGGGTTTTTATCAAGAAAGGTGCTGGATTTTATCAAAAGCTTTTTCTGCATCTAATGATATAATCATATGGATTTTGCTTTGACATCTGTTGATGTATTTAATTACATTTATGGTTTTAGGAATGTTGAACCAGCCTTGCATCCGAGTGAGGAAGCCCACTTGGTCATTATTGATGATTTTTGAGATGTGTTGTTGAATCCGGTTCACTAGGATCTTGTTGAGAATTTTAGCATCTATGTTCATCAAAGATATTGGCCTGTAGTTCTCTTTCTTGGTTGGGTCATTACCTGGCTTGGGTATCAATGTGATGTTAGCTTGGTAAAATGATTTGGGGAGAGTTCCATCTTTCTCCACCACCTGGAACACCTTCAGTAGGATTGGTATCAGCTCCTCCTTAAATATCTTGTAGAATTCTGCTGGAAAGCCATCTGGTCCAGGGCTTTTTTTAATAGGTAGTTTTCTTATTACGTAGTCAATTTCCTTGATTGTTGTTGGTCTATTTAGGGTCTCAATTTCTTCTTGTTTTAACCTAGGCAGGCTGTGTGATGACAGAAAGTCCTCCATTTCCGAAAAGTTTTCACGTTTGTTTCCATACAAATGTACATAGGAGTCTCTAATGATCTTTTGTATTTCTTCAGGATCAGATGTGACTTCATCTTTTGTTTTTCTGATTGTGTTTATTTGGGTTTTTTCCTCTCTTTTTCTTGGTCAGTCTAGCTAAGGGATTGATCTTCTGTATCCTTTCTAAGAACCAGCTTTTTGTTTCATTGAATTTTTTGTATTATCTTTTTGTCTTCTATGTCCTGGATTTGGGCTTTTATTTTGGCGATCTGGATTCTTCTGCTGAAATTAGGGTTTTTGTGGTCTTGCTTTTCCAGCTTTTTTAGGTTACTTCATAGGCTGTTAATTTGTGATCCTTCCCTAATCTTCATGTGCGTTTGTAGGGATAAAAATTCCCCCTTACTACAGCTTTCATGGTGTCCCAGAGATTTTGGTAAGATGTTTCTTCATTTCATTTGTTTCCAGGTACCTTTTAATCTCTGTTTTGATTTCATCAATGACCCAGGAGTTGTATAGCATCATGCTGTTTAGTGTCCATGTGTTTGTTGGTTTTCGGGGGAGCTTGTTGGTGTTAATGATTATTTTTATTCCACTGTGATCCGAGAAGGTGCATGGTAAAATTTCAGTCCTTTAAAATTTACTTATGCTTGATTTATGGCCAAGTATGTGGTCGATCTTAGAGTACGTTCCATGTGGTGATGAGTAGAATGTGTATTCTGTGGTCTTTGGATGGAGGGTTCTATAGGTATCAATTAAGTCCATTTGATCAAGAGTCACATTGAGGTTTCGGATCTCGTTGCTGATTTTTTGTCCTCAAGATCTGTCTAGGGTTGTGAGTGGGGTATTAAAATCTCCAGCTATGATGGTGTTGGAGTTGATATCTTTTTTTAGTTTACCTAGGAGTTGCTTTATGACAGTTGGTGCTCCTATGTTTGGTGCATATATGTTTAGGATGGATATTTCTTGTTGATGGATTGAACCATTTATCATTATGTAGTGGCCATCTGTGTCTTTTTAAATTTTTGATAGCTTGAAGGGTATTTTGTCTGAGTTTAAGATCACAACTCCTCTTTTCTTTTGTGTTCCATTCACCTGAAAATTTGTTTCCCATCCTCTTACTTTGAGTCTGTGAGTGTCCTTTCTGGTGAGGTGAGTCTCTTGAAAGCAATAGATTATTGCCTGGTGATATTTTATCTGTTTTGCGATTCTATGTCTTTTCAGTGGTGCATTTAGTCTGTTCAAATTCAAACTAATTATTGAAATGTGATAGTTGATCCCTATCATAATGTTCTTACAGAGTTGTTGTTCTTCCTGTTTGTGCGTTGTCTTTCTTTTGGCTTTAGAGTTGGATCAGGTGTGTTTTTAATCTTTTACCTGTACTCTTGTGAAGAACGTTGTTCTTTTTTCCTTTTCTTCTGTGTTCAGTACTTTCTTAAATGTTTCTTGTAGAGGTATTCTTGTGGCAGCATAGGTTCTTAGGAATTGGATATAAGGGAAAGATTTCAATTCTCCCTCACTGATGAATCTTAGCTTGGCTAGGTAGGTTATTCTCAGTTGAAATTGTTTATCTTTTAGAACTTTGAAGATAGGACTCCAAGCTCTCCTAGCCTGGAGGGTTTCTGTAGATAAATCTGCTGCTATTCTAATTGGTCTTCCCTGGTATGTAGTCTGACATTTTTCTCTTGCAGCCTTTAGGATTTTTTCTTTTATACCTACTCTGTTTAGGCAAACTATTATATTTCTGGGAGTTGGTCTTCTCATTTGTTGTCTTGAATCTCTTGTGTTTGAATTTTTTCATCCTTGATGAGATGAGGGAAGTTTCTTGGATGGTTTCATGAAATGTTTGTTCCAGTGTGGCCTCTGTTTCTCTCTCTGCCTCTGGAAGGCCAATTACTCTTAGACTCAGTCTCTTGAAGTGGTCATTCATCTCTTGAAAGTTTTGTTCTGTCTTTTTGAGCTTCTTTTCTATGTTTTTGACAGTTTGGGTTAGTTCTGTGTTTTGGTCTTTGAGCCTTGAGATTCTTTCTTCTGCTTGGTTAATTCTGCTTTCCATGCTTATTAGTCTGTTATTTATTTCCATCACAGTATTCTTTTTTTTTTTTTTTTTGAGTTGGAGTCTCACTCTGTCACCCAGACTGGAGTGCAGTGGCCACTCCCGGCCCCACAGCCTCAACCTGCTAGGCTCTGGTGATCCTTCCGCCTCAGCCTTCCGAGTAACCGGAATTACAGGCATGCGCTACCATGCCCAGCTGATTTTTTGATTTATTGTAGAGATGAGTTCTTGCTGCCCAGGCGAGTCTCGAACCTGTGGGCTCAGGCAATTCACTCACCTCAGCCTCCCAAAGGCGCGGGATTACAGGCTGAGCCACCGAGCCCAGCCATCACAGTATTCTTTACTGCTGTTATTTCTGACACCAGCTCCTTCCTATTTTCCTCTTGTATCTCCTCAATTTGTAAAATTCTATTAATGTCTTGATGTCTGGGTTTGTAGCATGTGACCAGTCATCCTGGGGGCTCTTCATTGTTTTGTTCCAGAATCTGTTTTATTAGTGTCTGACCTCCCAGGGGTCTGTGTGAGACCTATATTATTCTTTTGGTTGATCTTCATTTGTGTGTTTTTTTCCCCCTTCCTACTTTTTCCTTCCCTCCATGTCACCGTCTTCTTTAATTCTGTTAACCTAAAGTAGAGGGATTGCTTTTACTTAGGTTTGTTCAATCTCCTATTCTTTATGTATGCCCTCTTACTTTGTTCAATTCTGGAGTTGCACTGTTGGTTGGGGGTGGTCCTTTTTGCAGTTGAGATTTACTCTAGGGGGGAGCTATGATTCAAAATCTATCTGCAGGTCCTGGTATTCGCCGATAGGTGTATGGATAATCTGAAACCCACTTCCCACTGCCTTGGAATCTGTCCGTGCAGTGGGGCTGTAGGTTTACTCCCTGAAATAAAATGTGGTTAGCAGAGGGAAGAGAATGGAGCAGACAGTGGGAGGAAGAGGGGGGTGGAGAGCGAGAGGAGTAAGTGGGGAAACAGATGAATGTACAAACCAAATGGAGAGAGAGACTTAAACTGAAACAGATAAAAACAATAGACCATGGCTACAGACTAACCAACTCCCATACAAAAAAAAAATACAATGATGCTAACATACAAGCTAACCAACCACCTTATTGGTGTGCTGTTCCTCTATACAAAGATATGGTTTACAGAGAAGAGAAAAGAGAAGAAAAGGAAGAGGAAAAGAAAAAAAGGAACAAAACAGTAGGAATAGAATTAAGTCATTAAACTAACAGAACCAATCGAGCACACTCTGAGACTTTTCGTTTAAGTCCAGTGTCCTTTCAGCTCTGATTTCTAGCTTTCTTTTCAAACTGGTAAATTAGTTCACAGTTAGGGTCAGTTGCCCCTGGCCTGCTGTGAAGGACAGTTCAGATCGCCCTCCGTTCACCACTCAAATCTGACCTTTGTCTCTTTTTTAAGCTCGTTTCTCCCATTTCGGTGTTGTTACCCTGAATCGCCAGCAGGTGGTGCTATCTCAGCTGCTCGCCCCAGAGGGGGTGGAGCTGTACAGGAGTTGGGCAGAGGCTGGAGATGGGAGACTGCCTCAGGGCACACAGGAGGAGACCCACGGCAGGCAGGATGTCATGGTGGCAGCAGAAGTGGCAGTGATCCCAGCAGATTTTGCCTGCAGGGGCTTCAAGGACTGAAGTCGTGGATCGCCTCAGGCATGGGTGGCGCGATGCGCTATGGCCGCCACGGAGGCCGTGGCGGCACTGGTGGCTGCTGTGTCTGCGGCTGCAGTGGCTGTCCAGACCATTGCGATGCCCCAGCTGTGGCGATGGCCAAACTCCATGTGAAGAGCAGTCTGCCAACGTTGGGGTCTGCAGCTCCCTGGGAAAGAGCCAGAGACCCTCTCTGTTCTCCTTTACAGAGGGTTTCATAGACCTGGCTGCCCCGTTGCCATCTTGCCAGAAGTCCCGATACTTGGAAATTTTTGACATACTTCTTGATTATTGATTTCTGCTTTAAATTCATAGCAGTCAAAAAATATACTTTGTATCATTTGAATATATTAAAATATATTTACACTTGTTTTATGGCCCAAAGTACGGTCTGTCCTGGCAAATGTTTCATGTATACTTTAAAAGTGTGTAGGCTGTTGTTGAACAGGGTATTCTCTAAATTATATCAACTTCATTGATAGTGTTTTTCAAGTCTTCTATGTAATCACTATATTGTTGCTCAATTTGTTCTGTCAGTTACAGACAGAGGAGGGTAATTGTGGGTATCTCATCCTCTTTCATTTCTATCAGTTAGTGTTTTTATGTATTTTCAAGATCTGTTGTTTTATACACACTTTTAGGATTGGTAGTCTTCTTGATGAATTTACCACATTGCCATTACATACATTTTTCATTATAAATGATGTTATTATTTTTCTGAAGTATATATTTTCTTTCCTTCTTTCTTCCTTTTTTTCTTTTTTGAAGAACTATTTTCACTCTTTTGCAGAGGCTGGTGTGCAGTGGCAAGATCATAACTTACTATAGCCTCGAATTTCTGATCTCAAGCAACCTTTATGCCTCAGCCTCCCAAGCAGTTGAGGCTATAGGCATCCACAAACAAGCCCAGCTAATTTTTCTCTTTTTTTGTAGAGATGGTGACTCTTTTGTTGCCTAGGCTGGTCTTGACTTCTTTGCCTCCAACACTGCACACATCTTGCCCCAACGAAGTGCTGAGATTTTAGGTGCAAGCCACTGTGCCCAGCACTATTAATTTCAATCTCCTCTCATCTACTGGGTATTGTTATTTCTGCCTTTTATTGGAATCCTGAGAATTCTGAAATCTCTATCACCTGGATTATTTTGTGAGTATATTATACAGGTACTGCTCATCTCTGATATACTACTACTGTCCTGATAGCATCATCTTGAGCTCACAAAAGGAAAAAAATGTAATAAATACAATTTCTTTTAAACCTATGTTGTTGTGATTCATATGTCCTATACTCCAGGGTGTTCAAGTCTTTGTATTCTCTTTAATTAAGGATTGACCTCACTTTTAGCTCTGAATGAAATCAATTTTACGGTATCTTTTTACATAGCTCAATATGGGATTCCTGCTTAGTTCATGCTGAATATAATAACAGCTACTTTTGAACATCACCTTACATTTTTATTGGTTCTTTTAACAAGTTTTTGAGATGAGAATGATTGAGTCTATTTCTTAAAGGAGGAAACTGGGGTTTGGTGGACTTAGATTATTTGACCTGGTACAACAGCAGCAAACTTTAGGCCTGATCTTCAGAACCTTTTTTTTTTCTTTCAAGAAAACATTGATCCTCTACCAAATGCTAGGTACTGCTCTCTTATATGATGTACAGGTATATTCAGGGAATATGAAAATGAAAAAAATTATCCTCTTTTAATTAGGGAACTGAGATGAACAAAAATTAGCATATATGCAAACACAAGTATACATATAAATAAAAAGTAAATGGGGAAAATAAATAGTATATAGGATAAGTACTAGAAAAAAATGGAATGTAGAAAAGGGGGATGAAGAATGTTAATTGGTGGAGGGAGGTTGCACTTTGTAATATGGTGAAGGTGAAATTTAAGGAGAAACATAAAAGGATT
Organism: Carlito syrichta; assembly: GCF_000164805.1. Lineage (NCBI taxonomy): Eukaryota > Metazoa > Chordata > Mammalia > Primates > Tarsiidae > Carlito > Carlito syrichta. The sequence goes on from NW_007246466.1 coordinate 83,302, forward strand.
CTAAGAAAAAACAGTGTGCATATCTGGATAATTAGTGTTTAAGGCAGAGGAAGCAGACAGATTGGAAGGCCATGAGGCAAAAACACCCACAGAGTATTCAGAAAACAGAAAGTACCTTAGTGTGTTGGGGAAGAAGAGGCTTAGTGAGGTGAGGAAAGCAGAAGGCAATGAAATCAGAAAGAAAATGGAGGGCTCAGATTCTTAGGGTTCTGGAGGCATTATTAGACTTTTGGCTTTTGCATAGTGTCATCCATTGAAGAGCTTTGAATGGTATAATCTGACATGTTTTGGGAGAAGATCTTCTGGATGTCTTACTGGGTAGAGACTGCAAGAAAGTAAGGACACAATTGGGAAGACAAATAATTGATTCAAATAATTGATTTACTCAAGACCCTCATGAGAACTACAAAACACTGCTCAAAGAAATCAAAGATGACACCAAAATATGGAAAAACATTTCTTGCTCATGCATCGAGAGAATCAATATCATCCTATCCAAGGCAATCTACAGATTCAATACAATATGCATCAAATTATGAACATCATGTTTCTCCAATCTGGAAAGGACAATGCCGAAATTCATTTGGAAACAAAAGAGCTTGAATAACCAAAACTACCCTCAGCAAAAGGAACAAAGTGGGAGGCATCAACTTCCAGAGTTTTAACATTATTACAAGGCTACAGTTACTAAAGAAGTCTGGTATTGGTGCAAGAATAAATACATAGACCAATGGAACAGGACAGAGATGCTGGAAGCCAAAACATAGCCTCTCAACCAATTCATCTTTGAGAAAGCCACCGATAATAATTGCTGGAAAAAAAAGACTACATTTAGAAAATAGTGCTGGAAAAACTGGCTGATGACATGCTTCTGCATGTAAATAAAACTGGACCCTTTTTATCACTATACACAAAAATCAACTCAAAATGGATAAATGATGTAAATGTAAAATCTCAAAATATAAGAATCTTAGAAGAAAACATAACAAACACTCTTATGTACATCCAAGTAGGCAACAAATTTTTTTCCAAGTCCCCCAAAATGAATGCCATAAAAACTAAGATAGACAAGTGGGACCTCATCAAATTGAGAAGCTTTTGCACAGTAATAGAAACCATCAAAGGAGTGGAGAGACAATCTCAGATGGGAAAAATATTTGCTAACTGTGTATCTGACAAAGACCTGACATCCAGGATCTGCAAGGGACCCAAACTTACTGAAAAGGAAAAAAACAACCAACCCTATTAAAAAATGGGAACAGGACATGAATAGACATTTTTCAAAAGAAGATATACAAGCAGCTGATACATGAAAAAATTCTCCGCGTCACTAATCATCAGAGAAATGCAAATGAGATGCCACTAAACTCCAGTAAGGATGGCCATCATTAATCAATCAATAAACAACAGCAGCTGGGAGGGTGTGGAGAAAAAGAAACACTTCTACATTGTTGATGGGAGTGCAACCTAGTTCAACCTCTTTGAAAAGCAGTGGCAATTCCTAAAAGAACTAAATATTGACCTGCCATAGGATTCAGCCATCCTTCTCCTGGAAATATACTCAAAGGAACGTAAATCATTCTACAAAAAAGACACCTCACACACATGTTTACAGCGGTACTATTCACAATAGCAAACACATGAAACCAACCCTTCCCATTGAAAGTAGATTGGATTAAAAAAATGTGGTACATATACATGATGTTTTATACAGTCATAAAGAAAAACAAAATCATAAACTTTGCAGCAAATTGGATGGAGTCAGAGACCATCATACTTAGTGATCTATCAAAGAAACAAAGAACTGAATACCACATATTCTCACTCATAAGTGGAATCTGAACATTAATCACGTTAGCATAAAAGAGGGATTGACAGCTGCTGGGTACTGCCAAGGGAAGGAGGGAGAGAGGTAGGGAGGCTGGCACATAACAACATAAAAGGAACCTAGTGCAAACCAGACAAAGTGAGGGCCAGTTGGAGGCTTGAACTTCACCTGCATGCCGCCTACTTGTGCTGCTATCTGTACTTGTACTCCACACCTCTACGATAAAACAAAAATTTAAAAATTGACTTACTCAAAGCTGTTAGATCAGAGAATGGCGAGGCTAAGTCCACAGATCATTTTGTATGACCTGTGAACTGAGAATGATTTTTACATGTTGAAAGGGTTTTGAAGAAAAAGAAAAGGGAAAAGCAAGAAGAGGAAGTGAAAAACAGGGATGAGAAGGAGCTACAGAAACTGTATAGAGACCACACAACCCAAAATCTAAAACACTAAAAATATTTGTCAAAATCTGAAGTACAGCCCCTGGATTAATATAGGCCCTCAACGAAATCCAAAGAAAAAAAATACATGACTGAATTTGCTGCTGAATATATTGTAGAGTGATAGGTGTTGAGAAATATCTATGGCTTCATTCCCAAGCTTCACAAAAAAGACCATTCTTTTTTGCTGAGCTATTGAAAAATAGTCGGGTTTCTAAAACAGTAAAACAAAAGGCACTAACATGAACAATAGTATTAAAAGGTATATAGCAACAAGGAAAAATTACAAAATAACACAAAACATTTTAATAGCACTTAAACATTCATGCTAATTACTGGATTTAAATCAACTACATGGGATAGATATAATTTCCCCTTTAGAAATTGCATATTCTAAATTCTTAGTGATTGATTGCTCAAATAATAACATGACTGTAATTCATTGTTTTCAAAAAGTCTAAGATGTGATCATGTGTTTTCAGAGTTCCTATAGTAAATGTGGGTCTAATATTTGTTCCAACTATTTTTCTGTCAAACACAATCAAAAGATGATTCCTCATTGAAATATCTTCAAATGATATCAAGGAACTATTGTTAAATGTCATGATATTATACCATTTCTGCTCTTGGAGAGGTTAGAAAGATCTTATAATATTTATCATCTTTTCAAATAGGATTTGGATCTAAGCAAAACATTTTGTGTCTTGACAACTTCAGCCTTGTTGGGGATGGAAGCCTTATTCTTCTATTAAAGAAATATTATGAATCTATGGCAATAAACAATTGTGTAGTATGTTAATTATGTCAATGTTATTGTTAAATAGAAATTTTAAAAAGTAAAAAAAATACAAAAATATTTTTACTGATCTCTGACTCGTGATCTTTGACTTTTGGTTTTGCATGTCATTTGGTAGACAGCAACAGCCCAAGAGAGAAAAAGAAGCCAATGAAATAACCCAAAGAAACAAGATTTAAACTAGATGAAGACATGTAGAGAATTTTCTAAATCTCTTTTGTCATGCAGAAGCTTTCAACTCCTAGGAGAATAATACATGTTTTCCTTGGACTGACATCCAAGAGTTAATGTTTCTTCTTTTGGGCATAAGAATGTCCGAGACATATTTAGCCAAAAATAACGTGTAGGCAAGAGTGGACCTAGATGGCATGCTTACAGTGACCAAATTGTGTTAATCATATTTTCATCCAATGCATTACTCTACTATTAACTTGCAAATAAATGATGTATTTGCTTTCTAGACAGACATATTACAGGAAGGCCAAAGAAACTGGCTTCTTATTCACACAGATTAGTCCACCAGTGAATTTCTGTCAGGATAGACCAAAATGGATTTAGAATATAATATATATTTCATTTATATCCTTCAAAGTAGATAAAATAGACAACTTGGACTGCAAGGTTGAATGAGAAAAAGAAATGTGGTGTAATGCTAGACTGACAGATCTATTTTCTGAGGAGACTGGCTTAGGAGTTCAAGTAAAAACCTCCTCCTAGGCGTTCATGAGCTCATCGTAGATATGACACCGAGCCACAGAAAAAATAAATAAGCAAATAAACAACACATGATGAGTACAGTGATAAGGAGGCACACAGGCCAGAACATGAGCTCTGGAATCACACAGCCAGGGTCCAAAGCCTGGCTGGACCTCTACCACACGAATCGTTGGACGAATGTAATAAAGCTTAAATGATTTTACTCAATTTGTAAAAAGAAATGAAGCAGCCCCACCTTATGGGGAGGGAAGTCATAGGGTGCATAACCAAGTCAGTTCTGACAATCGCATCATCTCAGAAATCTTCTCACCTGAACTGGTGACCCTGGCTACCAGGACGGGAGTGGGGATGAGAAAGGTTCTAGTGGAGACTGGCAGGACCTGGGTTACTGCCCGGCTGAGTTGGGGCAGGCTTTGGCCCTGTGACCCGGAGAAAAGGGTCAGTGACACACAGCCACTGAGTGCGCAGGCCGAGCAGACCCCACCCATCCTCACATAGTGGCACACCTAGTGCCAGTCATCTGAAAGCGCCAGCAGGAAGTCCTCAGGGGCTAGAAGGCCCACGTGCGCCGGTGGTTGGCGGGGTTGCCAGGTGTCGCCTCTTCTTGGTGCACTTGGCTGGGCCCAAGCGCCCTACCTGCTGTGCCCCGTCTCTGTCACGAGTCGCACCGAGATGTCGCAGGCGCGGGGCTGCGTGTGTGCTTGGCTGAGAGAGGAGTTGGTCGCTAAGGAGACTCGTCCCCCTGCCTTATTCTTTTCTCGCGATCGCAGACCGCACAACCAGCTCGCACTGGGCATCTTTCTACTAAATTGGCTTTCTGGACCCGTCGGAGGTGCCCACCGGTTCCCCTGTTCCGCCAGGCTCCCCCTCCTGGCCCGGGCCGCCCGGTGGCTTCTATGCCAGGCCCTCGGACTGTCCCTCGCTCTGTCCCTGCGCGCTGCAGGCTGGCCACCCTGCGCCTGGATCCTGTGCCTCCGCCATCAGAGCTTTACGTCGCCCAGAGGAGGCAGCGTCCTCTCCCACAGGCCACGGGCTTCTCTCTGAGGACCCTTTGCTCGGTATGCTGGGGTCAAGTCCCGAGGAAGAAACCAGAGCTGTGGGCTCTGAATTCCCTTACGTGTGAACTCGTGAGCTCGGTAAGGATCCCTCCTCTCAGCCACAAGTATGCCCTCTTGCTTTTCTCCCCTGACCAAGTTGTCAGTCTTATGAAACTGATACCATCCAGGATCCCCAAGAAGAACAAGGCGAGGGCCCAGGAAGGGCCTGAAAAGGTAATGAAAGTGGAGGCTCGGGTTGAGAAAAAGGAGCAGTAGGTCAAAAAAAAAAAGGACCAAACCTAGCAAGGAGGAGGTGTTGTTGACATCTAGGCCTCTAGAGAACTTACTTCCTCTGGGGTCTGTCCTGGGCTTCTGGAGGGAAACCTCCCTTGTTTAGACTCAAAAAACTTGAGTGACAAGTCCCAGGTGTCTCCCATGCACTCCTTCTGGGAAAAACACACCATCCCAATGCACACAACTCTGTTGGAAATGTCCCACCTCTTGGAATGGATCCAAACAGGCTTCTGGGACCCAGCTCCAAGCTTCTCCTTGCCTCTGGAGAAGTCCACCAAGGCAATGCTAGAGTCTCCAACTTTCTAGGCTTGCTGATGATGTTGATGCTGAATGAAGGTATTGCAGGAGAGAAGCTATGAGATATTCCACCAAGTAGCTTTTCACCCAAAGCTGCCTATCACAGGCCCTGCCGAAGGATGATATCTATGCCACTAATATGACTGTCACTGTCTCCAATGCAACTGTTGTGGGATAGAGGTTAGCTGCCCCCACATATCAAATATCTCTTCATGGCTATATAGAAAGATGTGGGTTCTTTGTGGAAGAACAATGTGTCTAAAAGAAGTAGCAAAATCTTGCAGGGTAAGACAGAGAATAAAACACAAACCATGGCAAACTGCAGCCACCCCCCCAAACCAGTTCTTTCTTTCTCCTAACCTGGTGGGAAGACCAGATTCCGTGGCTGTGGTCACTTATACTTTTCAGGTCCCAGCTCCTCCTGGTACCACTGACTTGGCCCACCTGGCTGCCACGTGTCCGAACCCGAATGATCCTCTACTCCTAGCCGCACGCCCTTCTCAAAGTCTCACTCCTCACTCATAAGTGGACCTTGAACAGCTATCCTAACACTATAAGAAAAGGACTGACAGTAGCAGGAAACTGCAGGAGGTTGGAGGGAGGCAGGAAGGTGGGATTGGCAGTCGTGGGAATCTGCCCCGGGGGTGGGGGGAGGGCACATCTCATTAACAAGAGTAACTGCACAATGAATATTTATGTACCTAACCCTGAATTGTACCCCACAATTTTAAAATGAAAAACTTAAAAGATTAAAAAAAAAAACCTCCTGAGAAATCTCAGACACCCATGCGTCTAGATTCCCATCCTTTTTCCTTCCTCAGCCCTCATCCAGTCCATTCCACAATGACCCCTGTTACCCCTGGCAAACCTATCAATTCTTCATGAGTCATATCGTTTTTCTTTCTTTCTTTTTTGAGTTGGAGTCTCACTGTGTTGCCCATGCTGGAGTGCAGTGACACGCTCATGGCCACCACAGCGTCGACCTGCTGGGCTTAAGCAATCCTTCCACCTCAACCTTCCAAGTAGCTGGAACTACAGGCATGCTCCACCACTCCTGGCTATTTTTTTGATTTATTGTAAAGATGAAGACTCACCAAGTTGCCTGGGCTGGTCTCAAACCCCTGGACTCCGGCAATCCTCTCACCTCCACCTCCCAAGTGCTAGGATTACAGGTTTGAGCCACCATGCCCAGCAAGAGTCATTTCTAATATCTCAGCTAACACATCTCACTTGAATCTCACAGCCCACACCAGATCCTGGGGTCATTACATAAACACTACTCCTCTTTCAGATCCACCCTCAGCTTCAGGATAAGCGCACTTCTATTTTCTCAATCTAAATTTACGTACTGTGCAGTGGCACACTGAAAAGCCATCATCTGCATCTGCTCACCCACATTTATTTTCTTCAGCCCCACTTCAATTTTTAACCATCCCTTAGGCTTCAAACTAGCCATTAGTTCAAATTTGGGACACCCAATGGACAACAGCAGGGATCCTGTCTCCCCAGTTCCTTGTTTTGACATGGTTTCCTATCATGGTTCCTCCAGTGTCTTCCACTCTAGTGAGCAGCATGTCTGCAATATCAATATCTGTACCAACCTTGACTCAAGTTCTAGAGACACCTCCCCTCCTTCCAGGGCTCTCAGCTTCCAGTCTCTTCCTGTATCCAGGAATGGCACCCCATTCACACAGAGCACCTGAGGCCCCGATAGTATACATGGCAGTGCAATGAAAAGCAGCATGGTGGATCTGTAGGAAGCCTTTGGTCACCCTTTGAGTAAAAACCTCAGTGAACCACCCAGTCAGATTGTTCCTTGGGACTTTAGAGTAGCCAGCATTATTGATAAAATAGTGTATTTGGAGACTCCTGGTCAGAACAACTGTACCTGTGATAGAGGGATGAAAAGCAGCCATTGGGGCACCCTTGCACCTGCTGAGAGCTTCTGGAGCCACCATTCCAAGGATGACTCCTCTCATGGATCTCATTAAATAACGAGAGTCTCTCTCCACATATGATTTCCATCAAAGGAAATTAGTTCATGAGAAAAGTACTCTGTCCCTTTAATGTAAAATTAACCTGCTGTAATAGTATTAGTCAGAGGCCCAAAACCTCAAAAGTTCTGCATGCAAATGTGTATGAGTGTGTGTGTGTGTGTGTGTGTGTGTATACGACCGTGACACAGGCCAGTTCATTTACAGGAGTGCAGGAGACCTGCGTGTACTGTAAGCTGTGCCCTCCCTTGCTTGACTGTTAACTCGGGTAACACTAGTTCTGGGCCAGATCTCTCTAGTATTGAGATAAAGAGAATGGTCACTCCTCTTCCCCTTAAGGATTTGACTCAGTGGTCCTTTATCTTTTTCAGATGCCATGTATACAAAACTTTTGTTCTTGTTCGTCTGCCTCTGCTCATATGTTTTTGTTTTTGGCTCAACTGTGGAAGAAGAATTGACATGTGTGAGGGCTAATGTGTTTGGAGCCAGACTTTATGCAAAATATTCTGAGTCCCAGGGACTATGATGTGGAAGAAGCTACCAATATGAATTCACATGATGAGCCTTCAAGTCTCAGTGTGAAATCAGAGTGTCAGAGATGACAACCTAGTGTAAAGCAAAAATAAAATTCTTAGCTCCCCAACCAACTAAATAAACTAGCCCTTTGGCTAAGGGGACCTCAGAGAAACCTGAAACACTAAATTCCACACCATGATAGAAAAGGAGTTAGACATGCCTCACTATAGTCCCTCTCTTTTGTAGTTTAGCCTCAACTGAGTAGCATTAAAATTAAGATAGAGCTCACAAGACTGAAAAAGCAGACTTTGCAATAAGTTATCAAAATTTACTTGACTCTGGTATCCCATTACATGCTCTCTGTGGGCAGCCACCTATGAGATGTCATCTGCATAACAAGGGCCTTGGCTTCCACTAGCCTGTTATTTTATTTTATTTTATTTTATTTTTGGTATTTATAGGATATTTTATTCATATCAGTAGAATCCACATTCTTCATTAGTTCACATGGAACTTTCACCAAGACAGGCCACATTTATGGCCATAAAACACACCTCAACAAATTTGCAAAATATAAATCATACAATGTATGTTGCAGGATCATAATGGAATCAATATAGAAATCAATAACAAAAAGATAAATGGAAAATGCTAAAGTATTTGAAGATTTAACAACTAAATTCGTAATAACACATGAGTCTAGCCAAAAGTCTTAAGATAAATTTAAAAATAGTTCTAATGGATTGAAACCAAAAATAAAACATCAATATTTGTAGAATGCAGTGAAAGTGTTTAGAGGAAAATTTATTTATTTTTATTTTTTATTTTTAATCAATATTTTTTATTTTGATATTGTGGAGTACAGTTAAGGGTTAGATAGACAAATACATTTCGTTCAGGCACCCTTGTTGATAAGGGGTGTCTCCCTGTCCCCAGACAGATACTGACTACCGTTAATCCCAACTCCCTTCCCCTCCCCCCCATAGTTTCTGACCACTGTCAGTCCTTTTCTTATAGTATTATATGGATGTTCAAGGTCTGCTATATGAGTGAAAGCATGTGATACTCAAATGTGGTACATATACACAATGGAATACTACGTAGCCATAAAAAAGAACAAAACCATGAACTTCACAGCACCCTGGATGGAACTAGAGTCAATAATACTGAGTAGCCTGTTATTTTAGTTCAAGCATTTATTTCTACTGAATTCTTAAATTCTGAAACTTCTTAAAACCAAACTCTAAGCTGGGCTCGGTGGCTCAGCCTGTAATCCTGTGCCTTTGGGAGGCTGAGGTGAGTGGATTGCCTGAACCCACGGGTTCGAGACCCGCCTGGGCAGAGAGACCTCATCTCTACAATAAATCAAAACATCAGCCGGGCACGGTAGCACATGCCTGTAATTCCGGCTACTTGGAAGGCTGAGGCGGAAGGATCGCTGGAGCCCAGCAGGTCGAGGCTGCGGTGGCTGGGTGCAGCCACTGCACTCCAGTCTGGGTGACAGAGTGAGACTCCAACTCAAAAAAAAAAAACAAAAACCAAACTCTAAGTCAACTACCTCTGGAACAATTTCTCTGGACCTCTTGATACTGCTGCACCTTGGGCCAGGGTCATTCATATTGACTCAAAACAAACCTCCTTAAATATTTTACTGAGTTGGACTTTATCATCAGTACCAGGATGATATGAGGTTCAGATGGATGAAAGATCAGGTGACCAACACTTGCCTCTTCTATTCTATTTTCCAACCACTCTGATCTCTTTGGATACTGCATCCTTGCAGCTGTGTGTTAGGAGGCTGCACTTGCTGATTTAGTTTCTTAAAATGTTTAAATGTCTTGTGATATTTAACTTAGGCCAGTCATTCTCACAGATTCCCACCTTAACCAGAGAGGCTGGATTTGGCAACTATTTTCCTGCAACTCTCAATTATGTTTACTTTCATTTATTTATTCTGTGAGCATTTACATTTGTCATGCAATTGCAGCAAAGTACTCCATATTTTAACTATATATTTACTCTGAGTTATACCTAGGAGTGGTGCACTCAGAAGTCTCAAGAGAGAAGAGTCATCTTCAGATTATGTTTCAGCAAGGAAAAGGGAAGCTCATGGAATCCTGCAGCTTTTAAGTTTTACAGGCATGATACAGATCTTCAGGAGCTCTGGTTCTAAGAAATTTCTCCAGGAGTGGGCTGAGGCGGAAGGATCGCCGGAGCCCAGCAGGTGGAGGCTGTGATGGCCGCTCCCGGCCACTGCGCTCCAGTATGGGCGACAGAGTGAGACTCCAACTCAGAAAAAAAAATAATAAATAAATTAATTAATTAAAAAAATACATAATGATGTAGATGTGGTGAAAAGGGAACATTTATACACTGTTGGGGGGAGTGGAAATTACTGTAACCTCTATGGAAATTGGTATATTATTTCTCAAAGAACAAAAAGTTGATCTACCATTTGATTCAGTAATCCCACTGCTTGATATTAACCCATGTTACCATATGTTTACTTATACATTTAGAGCAGCATAATTTACAGTTTCAAAGACATAGAATCAACCTAAATGCCCATCAGCTGATCTGAGGATAATATAAATGTGATACACACATACATAACACACACACACACACACACACACACACACACACACAATGGAATATTATTCAGCCATTAAAAAGGATGAAATAATGTCTTTGCAGCATTCTGCATGAAATTGGAGACCATCATCCTAACTGAAGCTAAGTCTCCACAAGTATAAATAATGGTATTGTAGACATTGGAGATTCTGGGGCAGGGGAGAAAGACGAGTAGGTTTGAAAAATCACCTATTGGGTACAATATGCACTAGTGGGAGTGATGGGTACTTTGAAGCCCAGATTTCTTCACCCGTATACATTGCAACCATAAAACAACAACAACAAAATTGTACCCTCTAAAGCTATCTTAACTTCTAAAAAAGATATATAGATTCACACACACACAAAGAAATGTCACATCTGTCAGAATGTCTATTAGCAAAAAGATGAAAAACGTGTTTATTATGATGTAGAGAAATTGGAATTACAGAGTGGGTAGTAATGTATTGTTACAAACCATATAGAAATGAATATGGAGGTTCCTTAACAAGTTAATAAGGAAATTACTGTATGATCCAGCAATTTTGCATTTGAGATTTATCCAAAAAATTTTGAAATTAGGACCCCGAAACACTCCTATGTTCTACAAACACTCCTATGCTTGTAGAAACATAATTAACCATAGACAAGACGTGGAAACAACATAAAAGTCCATCAAAAGACAAATGAGTAAAGAAAAGCAACACGACAAAAAAGAGAACGAAAGGCGCAACAGGAATAACAACAAAAACACAGATGAAATTATCTTCCCCAAATATGAGTTACTAATATAATCATCAACATGCCAGTCATCATTTGAAAGTAAATAATCTCCAGGTGCCAAATAAAAGAGAATTTATAAAACATAGTTTTAAAATCTGAATTGTCCCCACATCTTTAAGATAAAAATTTAAAAAATAAAAAACTCAGAAATTATAAAACAAAATGCTACTCAACTACTTGCCTTTATAAGAAACTCACTTGAAACATGGCATATGTAGGTTAACAGTAAAAGAATGAATTAAGAAATATTATGATGGCATTTCTTAGAAAGTGGTAGAGTGGTTATTTCAATATCAGAATGTGACTTCAAAGCAATTGCTAGGCATGCACCAGCAGGGTCCTATAAAAATTCAAGAATTTGAATTTAATTTTAAAATTTCTGAAATGTAAATTTCCAGGTCCAGATTGCTTAAGGAGAGAATACTACCAAACATTTAAGAATAATTAACAAAAATAAAATAAAATTTTTAAAAAGAATGATTAACAGAAATTTTACACAATGTTTTTCAATAAATTTTTTTTAAAGAGGAGGAAAGATGTACCACCTAATTTTGTGAAATCAGTTTTACAAACAAGGCAAAAATATTTTTCAAAAATAAAAAGAAAGAATGAAGATAAAGGAAAAAGACAGAACAATACAGAATAAATTTATCATGATTTTAGACAAAATCTTTAATGAATGTAGTACGTTGACTACAACAATGCATTAGACAAATAATGCACAAAAACTAAGCAGAATTTATTTCAAGTAAGTAAATCTGGATCAATATTTTAAAAATTATTTAATGCAATTCATCATACTATCAGGCTAAGGAGAAAAATATCATCAATATAGGCAGAAGAAGCATTTGATGACATTTAAGAGCCATCTATCATGAAATTGCTAAGATGACTAGAAATAGGGAACTATGTCTAGATACAGAATCTCCACGAAACTAGCAGTTAAGGGTATGTTGTTAAAAACCTAATGCTCTTCCCTGAGACTGAAAACACAAGGTTGCCCACACTCACCATGATTATTGTGAGTATTGAAGCACAAGAATGAAGATAGGAAACAATTAGAAATTTTAGAAATAAAAAATTGTAATATTTAAAAAAAATAATGGTTTTACAATCAAAAGGACACGAGTTAGCTAAATTGAAGAAAAATTTATAAAAATTATTCATTATGAAAAAAGTAGCAATATATTGAAAACAGTCAATACTACTTTCAGGAACTAGAGGAAAAGTCTAACAGCATTCCAGCGGAATTCTGATAAAAGAAGAGATTGATGCAGGAAAAATAATTTGAGAAGTAATATTTTAAGTATTAGGCTAAGATGTAAATTGAGAGATTCAAGAAGCCTCAAAATGGATTAATCCAAAGTTATATCTACACATATTTTAATAAACTGCTGAATATGCAAAATAGAGAAGAAATATTCATGCCGCTTTTCAACATAGTATGTGTAGAAGAACAAAGATTTTAAAAAACTGCAGATTTTCTATCAGTAACAATGAAGACAAATGACTGGCATATCTTTAAAACACAATCATGTGCTGCATAATGATGTTTTGGTCAACTTCAGATTGCATACATGACATTGGTTCTATCAGATTATAATGGAATGAAAAAATTTCATTGCTTAACGATATCATAGATGTGAAGTTGTGAAACATTGCTATGTGACTAGCACACAAAAACATGTGTTTGTAATGATGCCGAAGTAAGTAAATCTGTTGCACTGCCAGTCATGTACAAGTATAGGACATAGAATTATATGCAATACATAACACTTGATGATGATCGTAAATTACTATGTTAATGGTTTATGTATCTATTGTACTATACTTTTTGTTTTTTTGAGTTGGAGTCTCACTCTGTCGCCCAGACTGGAGTGCAGTGGCCGCTCCCGGCCACCGCAGCCTCGACCTGCTGGGCTCCTGCGATCCTTCCGCCTCGGCCTTCTGAGTAGCCGGAATTACAGGCATGCGCTACCACGCCCGGCTGAGTTTTTTTATTTATTGTAGAGATGAGGTCTCGCTGCCCAGGAGGGTCTCGAACCCACGAAACTATACTTTTTGTAAATATTTAGAATATACTCATTCTACTTACATTTTTCTAAAATAACTGTTTCTAAATTAACTGTAAAACAATAAAAGCAGGTCCTTCAAGAAATATTCCAAGAGAAGGTATTGTTACCATAGAAGATGATAGCTCCACATATGTTAATTGCCCCTGAGGAACTTCCTGTGGGACAAGATACAGAGGAGGAAAATAGTGGTATTGAGGTCGCTGACTCTGTGTAGACCTAGGCTAGTGTGTGTGTGTTTCAGTTTTTAACACAGAGTTTAGAAAGTAAAATAATAATAAAAAATAAAGAAAAGCTTAAGAATAGGGATATATCGAAAGAAAATGTTTTTGTACAACTGTACGATGTGTTTGTGATTTAAGCTAAGTATTATTACTAAAGTTAGAAAGCTCAAAATGCCAAAGTAAAAACTAGCAGTAAGGTAAAGATTATTTTTATTGAAGAGAGCAAAGTGTTTTTAATAAATGCAGCGTAACCTAAGTGTACTGTGTGTATAACGTCTACAGTGGTGTACTATAATACCCTTGGTCTTCATATTCATTCTTAACTGAATCCCTGACCCATCCAGAGCATTTGCCTCATCACTATGATGTTGTCTATAGTTCAGTCATATATTTCTTTTATTATTTTGTGCTATATTCCTTCTATGCCTATTTTGCTGAAAGTTTTTATTAAGGTAGAATAATGGATTTTATTATATGTTTTTGCATATTTCAAAGGATCATATAATTTATTATTTTAAAATTCTGTTTATATGGTGGATCATGTTTATTGACCTACATTAACTGAACTAACTTTGCACCCCTGGAATAAAATTCACTTAATCATTGTAGGTTTTTGTTTTTTTGACACGCTATTGGATTCAGTTGGCTAGTATTTTGTTAAGGCAGTTTTTATCGATGCTCAAAAGAGGTATTGGTCTCGTGTGTGTGTGTGTGTGTGTGTGTGTGTGTGTGTGTGTGTTCTTCTAATTTTGATACTAGGGTAATACTGGATTCATTGACTGTGTTAGGGAGAATTCCTTCCTTTTCAATCCCATGTAATAACTTCAGTAGGATGGGTACCATTTCTTCCTTGTAAGTGTCATAGAATTCAGCTGTGAATCTTTGAGATCCTGGACTTTTTTTGTTGAGGGACTTTTACTTGCTGATTCAATCTCATACCCATTATTGGTCTGTTCTGGATTTTATTTCTTCTTGATTCATGTTGGGTGTTTTGCATGCTCATGAGAATGTATCCATTTCCTTCAGATCATGTATTTTGTTTTTATAGAGGTGTTCATAATAATTTCAGCTGTATGTCTACATTTCCATTTTTGATTGAGGTAATTTGGTTCTTCTTCCCTCTTTTTAATTAATGTAGCTAGTGTTCTATCAATTTTTTTGTCTTCAAAAAACCAACTTTTTGTTCTATTGATTCTTTGTGTTTTTTATTTCAATTTTACTTACTTCTGTACTGATTTTTATTTTTCCCTTCTGCTAGATGTAGATTTGGTTTATAAATCTTCTCTTTCCCTTGTGAGGTGATGTTATGTTGTCGATATGTGACTTTTCAGTTTTTTTAAGGTAGGCATTAAGCACTATAATTTCTTCTACAGTCACATTTTATGGTGTATTACAGAGGTTTTAATAACTTGTGTTACTGTTGATATTAATTTTAAGACATTTTTAAAGTTTCCAGTTTGATTTCATAGTCACTCACAGATCATTTAGGAGAGGTTTGTTTAATTTTCATGTACTTGAGTGGTTTTGATCGTTCCTCTTGGATTTAATTTTCAGTTTTATACCACTGTGGTCTGAGTATGTGCATGATATATTCATAATTTTGAATTTTTGGTTATTGAGATTTAATTTATGGCCTATCATATGATCTAACTTGGAGAATGTTCCATGTACTGATAAGAAAAATGTATATTCTGTATTCTTATTGTATAATATTATCTAGATGTCTGTTAGGTCCATTTGCTCTAGAACTCAGTTTAACTCCAATTTGTTATTGACTTTTGCCTTGATGAGTTCTCTGTTGCTGTTAGTAGAGTGTTGAAATATTCCACCCGGGCTCGGTGGCTCAGCCTGTAATCCCGCGCCTTTGGGAGGCTGAGGTGAGTGGATTGCCTGAGCCCGTGGGTTCGAGACCCACCTGCGCAGCGAGACCTCATCTCTACAATAAATCAAAAAATCAGCCAGGTGTGGTAGCGCATGCCTGTAATTCCGGCAACTCGGAAGACTGAGGCAGAAGGATTGCGGAACCCAGCAGGGGAGGCTGCAGTGGCCGGGAGCGGCCACTGCACTCCAGTCTGGGCGACAGAGTGAGACTCCAACTCAAAAAAAAAAAAAAAAAAAGAAATATCCCATTATTATTGTATTGCCGTCTATCTCTTTTCTGAGTTCTAATAAAATATGTTTTATAACACTGGGAGTTCTGCTGTTGAGTGCATATATATTTATAATTGTTATATCTTATTGTTGGGTTAATACCGTTATCATTATATAATGATCTTATTTGTCTTTTTTCACTTTTGTTAACTTAAAGTCTGTTTTATCTGGTATGAGAATAGCTATTATTTGGTTTGCTCGTATTTGGTTTTTATTTGGTATTATTATTTGCTCATATTTGGTTTTTATTTTCATGGAAAATTTTTTTCCACTCTTTTACCTTTAGTCTGTAAGAGTCTTTATTTGATGTCAGTCTGTTGAAAGCAGTAGATGTTTGGATTTTGTGTGTGTGTGTGTATGTGTGTGTTTAATTCATTCTGCCAATTAATATATTTTACAAAAGACTTTGAGACTGTTACTTCTACATCTTAGTAATGACATATAAGATACCATTTCATTAATTATTGTGATTTTTTTACCAGATTGCTTTTTTTTCCCATTTTTTGGGTACTTTTTAGCTTCTGTGAGCTTCAAAACTTCCAGTGTTTCTCTTTTGGTACATCTTTATCTTTTGTTTCAGTGGTTAGAATTCCTTTGTGTTTTGTTTTTCTAGAGCCAGTCTAGTGGCAGCAAATTCTGCCAGCATGTGCTTGTCTGAGATAGTCTATATTTCTCTTTCATTTATAACACTTCATTTTGTGGAACATAAAATCTTTTACTGACAGTTACTCTGCTTGAGGAGATTGACGGTAGCCCTCCGATTCCCTCTGGTTTGTAAAGTTCCTGCTGAGAAGTCTGTTGTTAATCTGGTAGGTTTGCCTTTATAAGTTATTTGGTGCTTTTGTTTCAGTGCTCTCAGACTAATCTCCTTCACATTGACTTTGCAAAATCTAATAACCACATGCCTTGAGGATGATATTTTTGTGATTCTTTCAGAATTTCCTTGGGCTTTGTGTACCTGGATGTTTATGTCTATGGCAAGGCCAGGGAAGTTTTCCTAAATTTTTTCCTCAAATAGATTTTCTAAATCCGTTGCTCACTCTTCTTCCTCAGGTCACCTATGAGCCTTAGTTTTAAACATTTTACATACTCCCATATTTCATGAAGACTTTGCCCCATTCTCTGGATTCTTCTTTTTGTTTGTGTCCTGATAGGATTATTTTGAAAGCCTTTTTTTCAAGTTCTGAAATTTTTATCTTGTATCTGTTTATCTGTTGGCTGTTTGTGTGCCTAAGCAAAAATATGTATCCAAGTCCTCAGTCCATTTTTAAACATTCTGTGAAGGTTTTGCTGTTGTTGTTATTGAGTTGCAATTGTCTATTATATGTTTTGGAGATTAGCCCCTTATCAGGTCTATGGTTTGTCCTTACTGTACACATTTACTTTACACTCCACCTACTTTTTTTTTTTGCAGTGCAGATGCTTTTTACTTAATGTAGTCCCATTTTATTTGCTGTTGCCCATGCTTTTAATGTCTTATTCATGAAAACATTGCCAAGACCATTCTTGAAGTATTCCTCTATATTTTCTTCTAAGAATCACACATTTTCAGTTTTTATAATTAAGTCTTCAATCTTTTAATGGTGATTTTTATGTATAGCATAAGGGTTCAATTTTGTTCTTTTGCATGTGGATGTCAAGTTTCTCCAACACTATTTGTTAAAAAAGACTGTCTTTCCTTACTGTGTATTCTTAATATCCTTACTGATGATCAGCTGACCTTATATGCATGATTTAATTTCTGTCCCATCTGTATGTGTGAATATCTATGTGCCCATGTGATACTGTTTCATTTGCTTATAGCTTTGTCATATATTTTTAAATTAGGATATTTGATGTCTCCAGCTTTGTTATTTGTTTTCAAGACTGGAAATTCTTGTTCATTTTTCCTCTAAGTAGAATTATTTTATTTATTTCTGTAAAAAAAAAATGCCTCTGGGTTTTGCTAGAGATTACCTTAGATATGTAGATTGCTTTGAGTAGTATAAACATTTTAAAAATATTGTCTCCCAATCCAATAACAGAATGTCTTTCTACTTGTGTCTTTCTCATTTTCTTTATTACTTTGTGGTGTTCATTGTATAAGTCTTCCACTTTTTTAGTCAAGTCTATTCCTAAGTATTTTATTCAATTTAGTGCTACTGATAATGGGATCGTTTGCTTAATTTCATGTGCAAATTTTTCATTGTGTATAGAGACACATCTAATTTTTGTGTGTTTACTAGGCATCTTGTAACTTTTCTGAATTCATTTCTTTAATTTTAACAAATTGGGGTGCAATCTGTTAGCATAATACATTGTTATTGTTTAAATATACTTAAATGTGTATGTGTGTGTGTATATGTGTATATATATATATGATCATGTCATTTCCAAACAAGAACAATTTTTAAAAAAATTTGTATCTGTTTTATATATTTTTTCTCATCTTTTTGCTCTGAGTAGGTCTTCCAGCACTATAATGAATATAAGTTGGGAAGCAAGCATGGTTGTCTTGTTCCTAATCTTAATGAAAACCCTTTAGCTTTTCACTATTGGTTATTATGCTATCTGTAGGCTGTTTATATGTAGTCTTTATTGCCTTGAGGTACCTTCTGAGTATTCCAAGTTTTTTTGAAAATAATCATCGAAGTGTTGTGAATTGTGTCAAATGCTTCTTCTGCATCTATTGAGATTATCATGTCATTTTTATCCTTTATGCTATTAATGTAGTGAATCACACAACTGATATGCATAGTTGAACCATTATTGCATGCCAGAGATAAATCCCAGTTGATCATGGTGGTTTTAATGTGCTACTGGATTCAAGTTTGCTAGCATTTTGTTGAGAACTTGTATATATATTCCAGCATATTGGTCTGTAATTATGTTTTGTAATCTTTACTTGGGCTTGGTATATGGACTACGGTTGTCCCATAAAATGAATTTGAAAGCATTTCCATTTCTTCAATTTTTGAAAGAGTATGAAAACCTTTGTGATTATTCTGTAAACGTTTGGTAGAATTCACCAGTACAGCCATTTAGTCCTTGGCTTTTTTTTTTTGAAAACATCTTTGACTAGTGTGTGTGTGTGTGTGTGTGTGTGTGTGTGTGTATGCATGTGCATGCATGCTGAGAGGTTTTGATTCAATTTTCCTACTAGTATAAGTCTGTTCAGACTTTCTACTTCTTCATGATTTAGTCTTTTTAGCTTGTATGTTTCTTAGATTTTGTTCATATCTCCTAGGTTGCCCAGGTTGTTTTTGGTATTCTATTTGTCTATTCACTTTTTTTTTTGTCATCCTGAGAGTGTGTTGTTTTAGCTCATCTAGTCAATAAACAAATTATTTGGTTTTGTTAATTTTTTATTGTTCCACTATTCTCTATTTAGTTTATTTCTTTCCCAATCTTTGTAAAATAGCTTTCTCACAAAGAGAATATCCCCATGAACTGATGCTAAATAAATGTGTTTGTGGAGGGAATGAAGGTCCAGAGTGCCTACTCTGCACGTTGCTGACTTGAATTTCCATCAATCTAGTATTGAATATTAGAACAACCTTTCATTCTCACTTGGTCATAGTGTGTTAGATGTGTTATTCTTTTTACATACTGTAGGATTTTATCTTATAACAATTTATATAGAATTTTGGCATCCATGTTCATGAAGGATATTTTTCTGTAGTTTTTTTTCTTATAATATCCTTTTTTGGTTTGGGAATCTGAGAAATACTGGTTTCATAATACTAGTTAAAACATTCATGTCTTTTCAGTTTTTGAAAGATTTTATATAAAATGTATGTTATTTATTCCTAAATGTTTAATAATATTTTCAAGTGAGTTCCTACATACCTGAAATTTAATTTCTGTGAAGGTTTTTAACTAGATTGTAGCATTTTTTTTCTATCAAAATAATGAGTTATGCACACTTCTTGAACTTTCATAGCTTTTATATTTCAATAAATTTGTCAATCTCATCTAAGCTTTTAATGTATTGCATAAAGTTGTTCATACTATTACCGTGATATCATTATAATACTAAAGAACCTGTTGTATCATAACCTCTCTAATTTAGATTTAGGTGATTTACATGTATTTTTAATATTTGTTTTCTATTGTTTTGGCTAGATGGTTATCATTTTTTTTTAACTTGAAAGCTATTTTCAAAATTGTCTACTTAGAAGTATTATTTAGAATATCACAAATTTCCTATTTATTTTTACGGTTTTAGCTTTTTTCTCTTGTAGTCTCATCTGCCTCATTCTGTGTTCATTTTGATACTAGGCTAATGGGTTCTGCACAATTACATAAACATAATAAACGTCAGTAGCATGATAAAGAAAAACTAAAGCACATGAAGCTATTTGTTGTCTTACAATGACTCTATAAAGTAAACCTGTTGCCTCATTTCCAATTGGCCCATGCAAATAGATGAAGTATATTTTAAGAGTTAATGTGGTTAGAATATATATATATAGAGAGATAATATCTATAAATATATATAAATTATTTTATATATATAATTTATTTTGACTGTGTGTATAAACAGAGCACTATAATTAAGTTGCTATTAACCCTTATTCTACAATAGCCATAAATGTTACTGTATAACGTGATAACTTTGTATATATAACTTCTTCCTAGAAACTGATCTTGAGATTAGTATACTGAGTACTGTGAAACCAGTATGTCAGGGGATTTCATAGATTTCTATTGTACATTTAGTAATAGGTCAGAGTACTTCAAAAATTATCATTTGTGATGAGTAAATCTTTCCATAAACTATTCTGGTTTATTTATTCAACTCATGATATTGAACTGTTCTAAGTGGATAAAGGAGTGGGAGAGTATATTGAATATGTTGATTAAAAGTTATATGTTAAAACTACCTCCAGCCAAATGATATGCCTACAAGTGATGTATGTACTGCACTTCTGTGGTTCTATTTGATGCATGCGCTGCTGCATCAAGTGTAAAGAGAGAACTTATGTAGCAGTCAGACTTGGTTTCCTACCCTGGTCCTACTACCGTCCATCTGAGTGAGATAAAGAAATGTTTAAAATCTCTCTTCCTCAGCCTCTCTCCTCCTGGAAAATATGAAAATTTTAAAAATTTGCTTTATTTTAAAGATGTGGAGTACATTTCAGGATTAGGTATACAAATGGTCATTATACAGGTAAAATTTGGGCCTATCTTTTGTCCCCACTTTGTCTGGTATAAGATCAGTTACCCTTATTAAGGTTATGTGCCCCACCCCAGCAGTTTCCTGCTACTGACAACCCCTTTCTTATAGTATTATGGTAAATGTTCAGGGTCCACTTATGAGTGAGAACATATGGTGTTCAGTTCTTTGTTTCTGTAGTAAATCTCTGAGTATTATAGACTCTCAATCCATGCAAGTGCTTGATATTGAAGGCATGCTTTAAGTTTCTGGTGAAATAAGATATGCAAAATCATTTTCTAAAATGTGGCATATACAGGTAACATTTCCACTTTTATAATTCTGCAAGAACACAATTGTCATTTTAACAGCATCTGACAAGACTCCAACGTGACTGATGAATGAAGCAATACTGACTGCTATGCATCAGGCCTTTCTGAAGGGTTGCCACGTGTCAGTTCCTAGAATCTTCCTGGTTATCTATGCTTATTTACATTACAACCTACCCTAATGATACTGAACACCCCAGTTCTCACCCTAAGTGGAGGGCACTAGACCAGTGGACACCTAGCAGTGACCACAGTGGATCTTCAGGAGACAGAAATCATCATACAGAATATTGCTCAGGCTTTGGCTCTTGTCCCCTCTACCTGTAGACTGATCCTAGTACCTCCCAATGTGGCCCTGTATGATATGCCCTCCTCCTGTTTCTGGAGATCTGTCGTTGCTTCTTTTTTGTCATTAGGTGCTGTCCTAAGCCCAGCTCATCCATGTGACTGTCAATACCCAATGATGCCAAACATCTTGGTCCCTTCCCCACTCCTGAAGAGAAGTGTGTTTGAGATCTGTATCATGACTGTAACACTTAGAAGTTGTTGGATTCCTTGAGTCTCTGTTTTCCTCACTGGAACACACATCTGAAGACAACACTCCTCTCTTGAGACTTCTGAATGCACCACTTTCAGCTATATGTCAGAGTAATATACAGTTAAAATAGGAAATACTTTTCTGTAATTGCATGACAAAATGTAAATGTTTGCAGAATACATAACTGATAGCAAACATGATTGACAGAGTTGCAAGACGATAGATGCCAAGTCCAGCCTCACTGAATGAAGTAGGAATCTGTGAGGATGAATGACCTAAGAAAAACTCAACGAAAAGCCTTTCAACATTTATTGTACCCCAAATCTTTAAAATAAAAATAATTTTAAAAAATAAAATAATTTAATAGCATTTTATTTAGACAAATAGACCTAAAATTCATCATTTCAACATGTAATCAGCATGAAAATTGTTAATGAGAGATTACAAAAACAGAAACAAAAACCTAAATCAGCAAGTGCAGTTTTTTAACACAGTGAGAAGAACACACATGGTCTCCAATGCAGTCAGAGTGGCTGGAAAGCAGAATCGAGCAATGAGACAAAGGTGAATCACCTGGTCTTGCCCCCATCTAATCCTCTTTTCTTCCTGTTGTTGATGAAAGAGCCCAACTTAGTAAAAGATTTAAAGAGGCGTGTTCTGAATCAATATGAGTGACCATGGCCGAGGGTACAGCAGTCTCAAGAGAGCCTGAGAAAGTGTATCTGAGGTAGTCAGCTTTCAGAGTTTGATTTCATGTCAGTATAAAGAAATGCTTGAATTAAAATAACAGGCTTGTGGAAGCCTAGGCCCTTGTTATGTAAATGATGTCTCATGGGTGGCATCCCAGAGAGGATGTAATGGGATACCAGATTCAGGTTGCAATTTGATACCTTATTGCCATAAAAAGACTGTTTATTCAGTCTTATGATCTCTATTTCAATGTTAGTGGCTGTCAGTTGAGCCTAAACTACAAAAGGGAGAGAAGAGAGTGAGGCGTGTCCAACCCCTCTTCTGTCATGACCTGGAATTTGTTTCAGGTTTCTCTGAGGTCCCCTTAGCCATAAGGAGTGGTCTATTCAGTTGGTTGAGGGCTTAGGACTTTATTTTTGGTTTATACTAGATTGTCTTCTCTGAAACTCTGATTTCACACAAAGACTTAAGGGTTCAATACATGAAACATAAAGGTAGGTACTTCCACATCCTAGTCCCCAGGACACAAACTATTTTGTGTAAAGCCTGGCTCAAAGTATTTCAGCCCTTGCACATGTCAATCTTTCCCCCACAGTTAAGTCAAAAAACAAAGACATTTGAGCAGAGGCGGATTAACAGGAACAAAGGTTTTGTATACATCGCATCTGGGAAAGATAAGGGGCCAGTGAGTCAAATCTGGAAGGGGATGAGGAGCACCTGTAAGTAGCAGTGGCCATTCTCCCAGTCTCAAGACTAGAGAGATCCCGCCCAGAGCTTGTCTTCCAGGATAAGAGTCAAGCCAGGGAGGGCTCATCTCACCGTATGTGCAAGTGTCTTTTACTCTCCATTGTGGAATTTCTCAAATGCAGTGTCTTCTAACTGAACTGTTCTGCCCCATGGTCTCCCACACAAATCACACTCATACACAAACTCATACAAACATGCACACACAATACTTGATGTTTTGAGCCTCTGACTTATGTAATTAGAGAAGGTTAAGTTTACTTTAAAGGGACTGAATACCTTTCTTGTGAACCAATGTTCATAGAATGTTTCATAGAAACTGTATGTGGAGAGAGACTTTCTCAGTATTTAGTGATATCCATGAAAGGAATCATCCATGGAATAATGGCTCCTGGAGCTCTTAGCAGGTGCGAGGGTGCCCCAGTGGCTGCTGTTCATCCTCATATCACAGGCACAGTGCCAGGAGTCTCCAAATGCAAGTATATTATCAACAATGCTGGCTACTCTAAAGTCACAAGGAACAATCTGGTTGGGTGGCTCACTGGTGTTTTTACTCAAAGGGAGACTAGAGGACTTCCTACAAATTCACAATGCTGTTCTTCATTGCACCACCCATGTTTAGCAATGGTGCCTCTGTGTGAATGTGCTGACATTCTTGGATATAGACAGAGACTGGAAGCTGCCAGCCTTGGAAGTACGGGAGATTTCTGCAGCCCTGGAGTCAAAAGTTGGCTTAGATAATGATGTTGCAGAAATGCTGCTCACTAGAGTGGAGGTCACTCAAGGAAGCTTGATAGGAAGTCTTGTAAAAACAGGGCACTGAGGAGACAGGGTCCTTGCTATTGCCCACTGGGTGTCCTAGATTTGGGCTAATGGGTAGTTTTCCAACCAAAGGGATGGTTAAAAGTTGAAGTGGGACTGGAGACAATACATGCAGGAGGGCAGATGGAGATTGATGACTTTTCAGGGTGCCACTGTACTGCACATACATTTGGACTGGGAAAATAGGAGTGCACTCACCCTGAAGCTGGGGTGCATCCAAAAGTCACAGCCTTAGGAAGAGTTGCATTGTCACTGTCGGTGACCCCAGGTCTGATGTGGGCTGTGAGGTCAAGTGAACAGATGTGTTTGCTGAGATGCTGGAAATGATTCTTGTGCGATTGGTAGGCTTGCCAGGGGAAAACAGGAGTCATGGTGGAATGGACTGGACAAGGGGAGAGGAAGAACAAAGAAGGATGGGAACCTACACACATGGATGTCTGGAACTCCCTTCTGCAGGAGCGTGGCTTAAAGGAGAATGTATGGGGCTAACAGACAGAGGGGCAGGCAGGATAGGAAAGGCAGCAACCAGGTGGGCCAAGTCACTGGTGATAGGAAAAGCTTGGTCCTGCAAAGTGCAAGTGACCAGAGACAGGGAAGCTGTGGTCTTCCCAGCAGGTGAAGAGATCGATAGGACAAGTTGGGTGGTGCTACAGTTTGCTACAGCTCCTGTATTATTCTCTGTCTTATCCTGCAAGATTTGGGTGTTTACTTTAGATGCAACATTCTCCAAGGAAGCAAGATCTTTCTGAATAGTAACCCAGGAACCTTTGGTGTGTGGGGCAGCTGACCTTTATCCCACAACACTTGCAGTAGAGATGGAGCAGTAGCAGCAGAATCCACCTTTTCCTTTCTCTTGGCCTGTGACTGGCAGTTCGGAGTGGAGAAGAGCTTCTTGGTGGAATGCCTGACAACTCGTTGCCCTGCATCTCCTTCTCCAGCATCAGCAACATCAGTAAGTCTGGAGAGTTGGGACCTCCAGCATTAGCTTGGTGGACTTCAGCTGCAAGGAGAAGCTTGGGGCTGGGTTCGAGAGCATGGTTAGATCTGTCCCAATGGCCTGAACATCTCCAGCAGAGCTGTATGCGCTTCCTTTGAAGGATTTCCTGGGAGACACCAGGGTCTTCTCACCAAAGTTGCTATTTGAGCAAGGGAGGAACCCAGGACTGCATCCCATGGTAGTAAGTTCTCCCTGGGTCTCTAGGGGCCTGGATGTCATTGACACTTCTTCTTTGTTGAGTGGACTCCTTTCTTGACCTCTTGCACTGGGTCTCACCTGATCTTCCTCTTTCACCACCTTTTTAGGCTCTTCTTGGGTTCTCCCCTTGATCTCCTTGGGGAGCCTGGATGGTATCAGTTTCATAGGACTGACAACCTGCTCAGGAGGGTACATTTGTGACTGAGAGGAGGCATCTTTGTGGAGGTCAAGTGTCTGTCCATCAGTGCGTTCCCAGCAGGCAGCAGGAGGTGCCTTCTTCCGGGCTTGATCCCAGTATACAGACCATAGGGTCCCCAAAGAGAAGCCCTTGGCTTGCGGGAGAGAACACCGCTCCTTCAGGACCACGTAGGGTCTAGGTGGTGGAGGCACACGACCCAGATGCCAGTGGAGCAGCCTATAAGCAGGAACAGGTCGCGGGGCAGGTGCAGGAGTTGCCGGGTGGCCCTGGCCAGGCTGGAGAGCCTGGCGGAACAGGGGAACGGGTGGGAACCCAAGCTGTAGGTGCCAGCGGTGGGACTGGGGAAAGTTAAGTAAGTAAGTATAAGTAAGTCAAAGTAAGTTAAAGTAAGTAATTAAATTGTACATTGAGAGCTAGTTGTGCGGCGTGGGATCGTGAGAAAAGAGTAAGACACGGAGACAAGTCTCCTTAACACCAGCTCTTCTCTCAGTCAAGCACCAGTGGCTGGCCCCGCACCTGTGACGTCTCAATGGGGCTCGTGACAGAAGCAGAGAGGTAGTGTGGGCCCATCAGAGCGTGCCAAGAAGAGGAGACAACGGACATGGGAGAATTCTTATTGTATTTGCAAGCTATAGTGGAAGTAAAACATGCGTCCCCACACTCATAATGGCAAATATTTTCTGAATGCTAATTATCAGATTGTTGGCTTTAACCAACTATCATGTCATTTCTTTCGGGCTACCACTAGAAATCTGGAGTGCACCACTAATATTTACATTTACAAATGAAGAACTGCCTTAGAGAACTGAAATATTTTGCCCCAAGTCATCCAGCTATTTGATGGTGAAACCAAGAGGTAAATCCTCTTTCTTAGTCACTACAATAATTGGTAATTTTGACCACATCTTGCATGTACTTTAATTGAAATTTTGCTTATTAATTGGTATGTTACAAGTTTTTATTGAAAACATACAGTAAAAAATGAATTTTACATTAAAAACTGGGAAATGGATGTGTCACTTTCAAGATCAAATATAAGAATTCAGCCTAGATATGTAGAAAATACCAAAAAAGGTAAAACTCAAAAAAATTTTGACAATTATGAGATTTCAAAGAAAAATCTACATGTTCATAATTATACTAAACTAAAAACTATAAAGGTGAAAATAGTCCCCACCAGAATGTAAACTCCATGCGAACAAGAACCTTGTCTTTCACAGTCACTGAGAGACACCACAGCCCTGCATTGCACAGCACCTGGCTGAGCAGGCTGTGGTAAACATTTATAGACTAGGGGAAAAACTCTTTGTGCAGAACTCCTCTTTAGTAACTTAACTTTCTGAATGGGCTGCAATCCAAATGAAACCCACTTATCCAAAGTATTAGAAAGGTAATCACTGGTAAGAGATAGAAAGTTGGAAGTTAAATGGAAGAGGAAAGTGGGCCTTTTTCCAAATAGTTACTTCTAAGATCCAGGATGGTAAAATCTTTCTTAAAAGGTTAAGGGTTGTTTTGGGACCTGGGTATCCAACTTGTGGGCCCAATGGCCAAATTCAGCCAATCTGAAGTTTGCAAAGTCATATTTTATAATCTAATTATCAGCATGCAGAACTGGCAGCCCATGCCAGTCTGACCACCTTTCCCCCCGACAATTCTGGAGCTGTGGTTTTGAGGTTCATGCTTATTAGCAATCGCTATTGAAGCAGAATATAATTAATTATACAAATTCGAGCTCTTTAGTTTTTTTGTATTTATTATATTATTCATAATATTTGTTTTATTCATGAGACTTGTTCTTTGAGAATGCCTAACAAGGAGGAAATAAGGTATGAATAAGATCTGTCCTAATTCACATTTCATTCACATTATTTATCTGTTAAACAGGGCACTGTAGGCCAAAGATGAATGTCAATAAAAAACGCTCAAGGACTCAGAACATACTGATTTCCAATAATGATGACCAACTCAGAAAATGTGAAAAGGCAAAATACATGTTGCACTAAGTTGTCATCCTGTATTTTATTTTAGAAGACACATCAGGCTACATTCAGCCTAATTTTGTATCTTTCAGTCTTTTGACCAACCTGTGATGTGTCCAATAGCCCCACTGATCTTCCTTGCAGCCCTCTCCAGCAGTGTGGGAGCCCAGGTTGTGGCCAATGAGTTGCACGTTGGAAGGGGAGTATCTGAATGATGACTGTTAGAGAGAAAAGCTCTTCAGGATGTTTTCAAGTATTGACAAATTCAAGATGGATGAAGAAGGGGAACATCGAAAAACTCAAGTTTTAAGAAGACACGATAATGCCCATGCAAAGTAATTAATTTTCAAGATTTGCTCTCACAGTTATAATGAAAATGAAAATAGATTTAACTTTTAAACTGTTGGAAGGTGCTCTATTTTGTTATTTTACTGTGTAGCGAGAACACTTGAAGAACATGAGGAGTTGTTAGCCAGAGATGATGAAGGAAGGGTTTAGATTAGAAAATAAAGAAAAGCGGTTGCTTAAGTACATTTGAGTATTTTTCTTTCTTTCTTTCATTTTTTTTAGTTGGAGTTTCACTCTTGTCACTCAGGCTGGAGTGCAGTGGCATGCTCATGGCCAGTGCAGTCTTGTCCTGCTGGGCTCAGGTGATTCTTCTGCCTCAGCCTTCCAAGTAGCTGGAACTACAGATGCCTGCCACCATGCCTGGCTAGGCGAGTATAGTTTTTTGTGTTTTTAGTTACCAAATCAAGTATGCTTCTTTTCATTATGCTTCTTTAAAAAAAAAAATTAAAAACTAGTTAATCTTGAGATTGACATTGTCATGTCAACTTCATAATATCTAGTAAAATTAATACAAATACTTAGGGAATTCAGTAGAAACATTCTACCTTGTTGCTTGGATAAGTACATTTTAAAAAAGAAGAAAAAACCTAGTTTATTTACCCCATTAGGATTATTGATGAAACCTAAATCTAGATTTTTTTTTCATTTTCCTCTTTAACCAAGAGGAATTTGATGAATACATGAATACACACAGGCATAAACGAATCCATAATGGTTCTCAAGCACTTGCAGTTATTGGGAAAATTTATTCGATTTGATTTTTTTTTTGTCTTTTAATTCTTCTTTATCACAGAGCACATAGCCAAAGACAAATCTCAGTCAAGGTATGTCTTTATCAGTGACCATATCTGCAGCTTCTTTTGCAAAGAGAATACAGAGAGCAACGTGCATGAGCTTTTATATAATCCAGAAGTACTACCCGAAGAGCATTGATGAAATTTGCCACTTCCGCTCCCACATCTTGATGTTATGTGAGGCCTGTGTGTATCCAGTACAGGAGACACTTTTTCAGTCCACACAGATGCAGTACACGTTTTCCACCTAAGCAGTTTCTGGTGGAAGAAACACAATCAACTGGTAAATAACTCAGGATCTTTATTAATTACTAATTAATACATTTAAGGACTCAGATCAATTCTCTCCTTGACCTACAAGATACCATGACACTTTTAACCGCACGCAGTATAACGGACAAAACCTCTGGTGTGTTTTGAGTATAGAATCCCTTCTTAAGTTTAACACGGGCTTCAAGCAAGAGGTTTAGCCATAGTGGGAACTGGAATTTGGGGGTTTCTACTGTCATAGATACATGGACATTTGATTCAGAGGAAAATGTATAAGATTTGGTACAATGGGTCTTCATTAGGTTATCCTAGGTGACATGAGACTACATAGTCCCTTAGTAGGATGCATCCAGGGACATAATTTGCCTTGTTCACTGCTATGTCCTCAGTGCCTAAAATGGATTCTGGTTAATAAGTGCTCAATACATATTTGCTGAATGAAAGTGTTAGGAGTCCTTAAAAATATAGGTGGGAAAGAAGTAAGCTTTTCTAAGACGGAAGAATTAATCAAAGTTTTTTGGATAAACATGCTTTATTGTTCATCACTGAAGAGTTTTTTCACATAAAACATAACCTGTCAGATACCTACTGGAAGCTTGAATTAATGGGGGTCAATTATGGTTTCATCAACTTTAGTTCTGATAAGAAGGTTGTTTATTTGAGTTTGTGTTCATTCATATCCTCAGTTTTGTGGGGTTTTTTTTGAAAAATAAGTTGGGACTAATAGGCAGTCTTGGATATGATCTCCCATTCTTTCATTTTAAAGAAGTAATATCAAAACAGGGGAATAAATGGCCTGAATCCAGTTTGGCTTCTCTTGGAGAGCAGTATAAAAATGTGCATAGGACACAACATGCCTTATTTGATGGAATCTGACTTCAGCTTTGCTAATATCATGGTTAGCTAAGAGGAGGATCAGGACTGAAGTCTAGGATTTTTATCTTTCTAGTTTAATCCATTTGTTTCTCCATCTTAATGCAGCAGTCTTGTCAAAGCCAAACCAAAGAGAAGGAAAGCACAGCTGGTTTGGGGATCTTATAAACAAACTTTATACACATATCAGAGGGGGCTATATTCCTTTTGAGCTAAGAATCACAAATTTTTATTCACTGTTATGTAAAAATCTTTTCCTACCCTTCCCCCAGTAATCATCACCTTTAAATTATTTTGGAAGTCAAGTTGTGGTTTCAATGCTTATTTTTAAATGTGTGAAGTCGGGGACTCTAGAGTATTCTTCTGTCTTCAGGACCAGTGGATATGCTTGGGATTAAACTCGTTCAGCTCTTGATTTGAGCCATAGACGGGCCTGAAATTGAATAGGTTTAGGGGGACCTTAGTGTCTTTTTTTCTTGACACCCCTGAAGAAATGACTATCCCTTTATGCCACAGCAGGTGAAAGGAATTTGATGAATACATGAATACATATAGGCATAAATGAATTCGCAATGGTTCTCAAGCACTAGCAGTTATTGGGAAAATGTACTTTATTTGATTTTTTTGTGTTTTAATTCTTCATTATCACAGGGCACATAGCCAAATGAAAGAAAAGAGGATCACTGCTGTTGAAACAACAGAAGCTGAAAATGAAAACCTAGTTTTCCTGGTTGTTGCTACCAGAAGAGATCAAAGACTTGCAAGTGAAAAATCAAAGAAGAATAATTACTTTAGGCAAAATAAGATCTCTTCACTCTTCACATGGAAATTAAAAACTAACAAGAAAAAAAAATAGGGCCTATGACCAGCTAGTATTTATCAGTATGGCAGCATCTGTTGAAAATATATTGAAACACTTCTGTATTAGTTATTAAATAACCACTGCCTTAACTCACCAGATGCCAGCCAGCCTCCCTACCCTGATGGTCCCAACTCCCCTTCACTCACCACTGCATCCTCAACTTCATCTGGAACCCCAGCCCCAGCGCGGTCAGAAGATCATCCAGGGCTGTGGTGACCATCATATATCCCCATTGATTGGGGCCAGTGCCTTACTGGTTGTTAGTTACCACTCCAGGAACAACTTTAAGAAGTGACCAAGTCTCACCTTGCTCATACTGACCAGCCAGCTTTCTTCTCCCTTGCCTATGAACCCATGAATAATAAAGCAGGTACAATTGTTGGATCTGCAACAATTTCCTATTTTAGATAGAAAATGTTTCATGTGAGTTTCTTACAGCATCTAATAGAACTATTTGTAAGTTGTATGTAGGGAGGAAGGGAGGTGGTAAGTAGGAGAAAACTGGTGGGATTTGGGATTCTTGTGAGTAAGGACTCTCCCTTTACAACCACGCTGATCACAATCATCATCACATTGTTATTTCTCATTCATCATAATATGTTTGCAGTTGTTCAACTCAGGATAATATGTCTGCTTTAATCTTGTTGGTAAAAATCTTGTCTTTACACAATGTAAGGCTTTGGGTGTGTATGTGTACCTATATATCTATTATCTATCATTTATCTATGTACATATCTATCTTTCTACCTAATATGGGTATATATATGAAGTACTAGGTGGTTTTATACATTGTGTGTGTGTGTGTGTGTGTGTGTGTGTACCTGGATGGACATGTTGTGTACCTGGTATGCCATCTGTGTTTGAGGGCACCTGCACTCCTGTGATGAAGGGGCTGTCACATGCAAACAAACAAAAATTCCACACCTATATGTAGAAGATTTATTAAATGTTACTAGGAAGTAGGACAAGAATAATATGAAGTGAATGAACCTTTTATAAACAAGTTACATAAATAGTAGTTAGGATTGGTGACCTCAAAGTATACAAACATGCAAATTCCATTATCTGAACTGTTTCCTTTAGAATACTTAAATATCCATTATTTTTATTACATAAAACAGATGTAACTTAGGCCTGAATATAGTATAGTTCTTACCTGAAAACTGTTTGGGTTCTCATTAGTGTGTAGAAGGAAATAGGTGTTGACATCTTTTGGATCCCAGAGCAGTATTTGGAGTGGTCTTTCTACAACTCCTGCCCATGGCACATCATTGCTGAAACAGCTGAGCCTTGGGTAGCAGACTTCTCTTTCTACAATCCCCCAGAAGTGTTTCAATAATGTTAGTTTTGTGATCATGCCCTTTTTAATTGCGTCTGTCAATATATGAGTTAAATTATATTTTGTGGCATATTTTCCTCCTCTACTTCCCCAAACACCCTCCCAGCCACACACTCACAAAACAACTCCAAAAGACAACCTCTTTGCTATAGACAGGGTAGCAATCCTCATTTTCTACAACTTCTCAGAAGCATTTCAAGGATATTTGTTTTATGAGCATGTTCTTTTCCATTGTTTCTTTGCCAGTATATGAGTTATTGTATTTTGTTGCAGATTTTCTTCCTCCGTTTCCCAAGCATTCTCCTAGCCATATACTCACAAAACAGCTTCAAAAGGCAATGCCTCAAAGACAGGGACTGTTATGCATTCAAGCCTTAGCACCATCTCACTTTTCTTATATCTCTGCCAAGTCCTGTGCTGGGACTCATTTTACTCTCAACTCTTCCTTGGGCCATTGATGTCCAAGAAAGGAATAGATTTGTGTCCCCAGGCCTTGATGGGAGGGAGGTGAAGCTCTCAATTCCTTGTAACCACTATATGTCTTTGGACTTTGGGTGGAAAGCTTAAATCTCATGCAAGAGCTGACACTTTGTATCTCCACTCTGACTGAACATGTAACTGTATCACCTATGTTTGAGAGCACCTGGATTCCTGTGATGAAGGAGCTATCACATACAATCAAACAAAGAATCCATAGTTTGACACAAGTCTAGGCTTGAGTTTTACCTCACAAATGAATAATCCGAAGAAGTATGCTCTCTTCCCTAGCAGGATAAAGTCTAGATTAATGGTAGTAAAAGTAGTAGCTGTTGTGGGGCTGCATTTCTCAAAATCCTGCTATGTGTCAAGTATTGGGCAAGATGATTTACTTATCTTACTTAATTCTCACATTAATTTTATGAGAGGGAATATAATTTTCCCCATTTCATAGACAAAGATACTGAAGCACAGAGGGATTAAGGATTTTGCCCAGAGTAACACAGTTTTATGTGGTCAAACCCGTGTTCAAAAATCTCACTAGACTCCAAACTAGGTTGTCTAGATTGAGCAAATAAAAGTACTTCAATTTGAATTTCAGATAAACAGTGAATATGCTGTGGTATAAATATATATTCCTTGCTTGTAGAAAATATTTGTTTGTTATATGAAATTCAAATTTAACTGGTCATCTTAGATTTTGTCTGCTACCCTACTCTAAATGTCTCACTCCTAATTATGCACTACTCTCACTTTAGCCCATATCCTCATAGAACCTTGAATTTAGCTATTATAATCTCCTTGAAAGTATTGAGCAATGAGTCTTTCTCCCAGCTCCACGTCAATATTTTTTCTTACCTGCTTCTGCTCCTAGCAGCAGTGAAAGTCCAGAGTAGCAGCAATTCTACATTTAAAAACCTGATTGTATCAGCTTAGCAATTTTTTTAATTGGCATAATTCAAGTTCATTTAGATCTCTGCAGGAAAATGAGTAAATCCTGATAAATTAGTCTTGGGAAATATGTTCCTGACTTACTGCGGCAGTTCCAGCAGATTCCATACACAACTAGATTGTAGCAAAAGGTCCTTTTTTGTCTTTTTTTGCTATATACCCTGAACACACCTGATCTCATCTGATAAAAGGTCTAAAGGTGACTCTTTTCTTTTTGAACAGTATCATGGAAAAGTGGTATAAAAAGAGAGAAGGGTTCAAGGATGCATTTCTAATTTTAATAATAGATAAACCAAGATTGATAGCATAGGTGAAGTTTTCTATAGTATTTAGGGAAGGTGAGAAAGGGGTAGATATGTGGTTAAGTAATTCCCCAGAATCACCCTCATTTTACTGTAGTAAAATCTAGTCTTTCTGCCCCCTTTTGGTTTAAAATTCCCTGTGCAGGTCTATGGATATGCATGAAACTAAATTGTTTTCACAGATTTTATAACAGTAGTCTTGGAAACAAATATCAATAGTATACCAACACATGCAGTTTTTGTATGATGTTGTCTTACCTTCAAAAGCAGTGAAATAGAAGTAGTCTTTCAAGAGAGTTTGTTTTCTCTGGAGAAGCAGTTGATATTTTATGTTGATAGTCCGTAAACTTGATTTATTTGTCAACAATATCATGCCTCCATAACAAGAATAATCAAGCTAAGAAAAAGAATTAAGGGTACTGTCAAGAGCATGAAGGTGGAATCAGTGACTTCACTATCAGATGAAATTATGAATAAGGGGAAAATAAAATTTAGCGTGGAGGAAAATTTAGAAAAAATAATCTGAATGAGAAGTGTTTGGTAGAAAAGAACTAGGATTTTTAAAGTTTGTGATAGATCGTTGAGAATAAATTTTTAAAAGACTACAATGTGAAACCATAATTTTAAGAGACAAGTACCATTTAGTCTGACAGTGTCACCAATAGAGGTTGAAACTGCCATATTTGTAGGTTGAAAGTGGTAAAAAATAATTCAGTCTCTTGGCATAGTATACAGGGACAGTTAAAAGCAACAACATTTTGTTGTGTGCAAGGAAAATTCAAGAAAGTTTTACAAGGGAAATGTTAAAATAAAGACAAAAGGGAGATGAGACAAGAATTAGTTGGGAACCATGGCAAATTCCCAATGAAATCCGTTGTAACTCAGCCTTTTTTCCCCTCCTCAGGCAGTCTTCTCCAACCTGGATTAAGTCGCTCCCCTGTTCCTTCTAAGAAAACCTCACCTTAGACGTCCTTCCCTTGAGACTCTTCACCATCATTTATTGATCACAAGTTCAGAGAAGGCTACATTTCTTGGTTCCTATCACAGATTAGCATCGACCCCAGTGTCTGGTATATAGGTTCTCAACATAGCCTTGTTGAATTACAGAACAAACAAAGAAGGGTATGAGAATGAAAAACAATTTATTTTGCACAATTGCTACAGTAAAAATTGCTTGCACAATCTCACAGTAAAGAATTATGAAGGTCTTTTACTCAAAGCAAGCAAAAACAAACAAAAAACATACCACAAACAACAAAGTCTATTCAAAAGCTATAAAAACTAAAGAAGTCTTGAATCTTTATCTTCTTTTGGAGATTCAAACTCCATATGGTAAATACCTATAATACAAGTATTTAGTAATGGTTGTTATATTGACCTTACATTCATATCCTATAGAAGCTAATCTTTACTTTGGGGGAACAATAACATAATTCACGTTTTTGTGAATTACCAACTAATTCACACACAATTTCTACATTGGCATTTTAGATGATACAAAATTTAATCCATAATTATTACCTTTGTTTAATGTAATCTGAAGAATTAGTATCAAACATTACCAAATACTGAAACAGAGAGTAGAGTTTATGGGGAATTATTTTAAAAAACTGTAGTAGCTTCAAATTTTAAAATATTTCAAGAACATTCAATTTCTCAAATTTATAGAAGTTATGAAGGAAAGGCAATCAGCAGTCTATCATGTCAGCACTGGATGAATAATTTTCTTTTTAAAATTTAATCCTGCTGAACTGTTTAGCTAGGTTGTGAAATTTTATAAACTAGCTTGCTTCATTCAGACCACTAATGTGCTATCTAAGAGTATCTTTTTGTATAGCATGTGGCAAACATGCTGGACCTTTTTTCAGGAAGATGGGGCCAGGTGACTATCTTCTGGCCAATGAGTTATGAGTGCATGATTATGCATCAGTTTCAGTCCTGTTCACAAAAACCCAGACAGATAAGCACAGCAACACCAAAGGTCATGTGTTAAAGATGGCACAACTACAAAATGAAGGGGCAGCTTGGGGTCCTTGCTTAAAGGAAAGCCACCCAAAATGAACACCCATTTTTGAGTTTACATGAGTAAGAAATGAACTCCTGTTATTTTTTTTTATTTTATTTTTCATTTTTGAGTCGGAGTCTCACTCTGTTACCCAGGCTAGAGTGCAGTGGCACACCTATGGCTACCACGGTCTCAACCTGAGGGATTCAGGTCATGCTTCCACCTCAGCCTTACAAGTAGCTGGACTCACAGGTGCACACCACCATACTTGGCTAATTAAAAAAATTTTTTTATATATTTTAAAGACGTGGCGTACAATTCAGGGTTAGGTATACAAATGTTCATTATGCAGGTATGCAGGCACCGTTGTTGATGAAGTATGCCCCTCCCTGCCCTGGCAGCTTCCCTCAACTGCCAATCCCACTGCCCATCCCCCCAACTCAGCAGTTTCCTACCACTGGCTTGGCTAATTTTTTTGAAAAAAAATTTGTAAAGATGAGATCTCTCCAGGTTTTCCAAGCTGGTCTTGAACTTCTGGACTCAGGCAGTCCTCTCACCTCCACCTCTCAAAGTGCTGGGATTATAGGCATGAGCCACTGCACCTGGCAACTCCTGTTATTTTAAGCCATTGAGATTTGAAAGTTATGGCAATTTGCATCACCTCAAACAATAGAGATTGTTTATTGTACACTGTTTCTCCTACCTCCATGATCAGTTCTCGTACCAAACATCCAATGCTAGCCTATAAATTTCACCATAAGATACACTAATATTTGGACAGAATTTTTTTTTCTTATACTTGTTTTTTAAAAATCCTCTTTCCTGCCACTTCCAAATTATGGAAAATGACTGCCCAAGTCTTCACTCTATTTTAGCAGGATTTTAGTTAATGGGCATTTTTCATTTCATTGTGGTGGTGATCTTTGTTCCTCACACAATCTGAGCTCATGTGACACCCAGGGTTTAGTAAAAGTTCACCAAATGTTACAAGGGCTAACAGATACAAATTATGTGAAATTTGAGTAGCTCAGTCATTTTGGATACATTGGAAACACTCAGGATGGACCAAGTTGCCAGTAAACTCAGGTGACTTGAACTGTTTGGGGCAAGGGAAATACTCTGCTTCTTTCAGAGGTCTCTTCAAATGCATTTGGGCCAATAAGGCGATAATTTGGATGACCAACTTTGGAACTGGGGTGATTATGCCAACCGGAAACCAGGCTTGCATAGGACGTGCAGGCCTGCCTTGTGTGAGACAGGGGGTGCATGCTCCTGACACAGTCCAGGTTGGTTCCCCTCTTCCCAGATGACTGCAGGGAGCTGGTCGCACATGGAAGGTGACCTGGTTAGGGCACAGTGGCATGTGGCTGGGCTCACATGGAACTGAGAACACACCCATACTCTGCACACCAAGACCAGCCAGCCCCCAAATGCTTGCTCCCCGGTGGCAGTGCCCAACACCAAGGCTGGAAAATCTTGTCTCCTGGTTGCACTCACTCAGTGCCCACCACTAGCATCTGGCAGCAAACTTCCCCCTCCAGACCAAGAAGATTTTCTGGACAGCCTAATGTGTCCAAAGGGAAGACCCCTCTGTGACAGGGAGTCTGCTGTTTTCCTAGTGTGGAACATGGACTTGGATGGGAGAGGGGGAGACATGAAAGGTACCTGGAGGCACTGTTTTCTGGCAGAAACAAACAGCTGCCAGGGAGCCCAACCCCTCCACCCCCAGCCCTCACACTGAGATCCCACTGGGGGTTGGAAGCAGTCTGGCCAGTCTGACCATGGAAAACCTCTACAACAGAAGGTCACTTTCAGTGTGGAGCACTGCCTAACAAGAGTAGCAGAGCAGAAGTGAATACCTCCCCCCCTTTCTGAGTGAACTATTTTGAGTAACAGAAAAGGCCCTAGGACAGCAAGATCATATCTAGCTATAGAACAATAAAAAATAAAAGATAACAATGAAAAGATAAGAGTTGCTTCTCACAGTTGAGAAAGAACCAGTGAGAAAATACCAATGATACTCAAAGCTTTAAAGAGATATCACTTAAAAAAGCAAGCTATCTGCCCCCAAGCAATGGAAGTCACCTAGAACAACCTGCTCTGATGACAATCACAGAATTCAAATATTGGATAGCTAAAATGGCTAAGAAAAACCACAAGAAGTTAGAAGCAAAGATTACCTAAGCCAGGCAGGAAGTAAAAGTTGAGTTGGCCAGTATAAGAAAGGTCCACCATGAATTTCTGGAAATAAAGAATGCCATAATTGAATTTCAAAGCACCATAATAATCCTAGGGAGCAGAATCAATCAGGCTGAGGAAATAATCTCAGCGTTGAAGACCAAAATATTGAACAAACCCAGTCTGACAACAACAAGGGGAAAAAGCTCAAAAGGGATGAGTGAAGCCTACAGGAGGTGTGGGACTACATAAAGAAGCCAAATATACAGTTGATTGGAATCCCCAGAATAGAAGATGAAACTGAGAGCACCCTGAAACAAGCCTTTCCTGAGGTCATTAAATAAAATTCCCCATATCTTGCTAGAGAGGCAACCATCCAAGTGCAAGAGATTCAGCAAACCCCTGCAAAGTATTACATGATAAGAGCATCCACAAGACACAAGAATGGACCCAGTCACCTGTAAACTCAGATGAGTTTACCAAGACACATGGTAATCCACCTTCACAAAGTAAGCATAAAAAAAATCCAAATCAAAACAAAAAACCTAAAGGTATCTAGAGAAAGGGGTCAGACCACATACCGCAGGAGACCCATCAGAATTGCAGCAGACATCTCAGAAACACTATAAGCCAGAAAGAACTGGGGAACCATCTCTAATATTCTCAAAGATAAGCAATTCCAGCCAACTATTTTCTATTCCACCAATCTAAGCTTCTTCAGTGATGTAGAATTAAAATCCTTCCAGGCATCCAAGCCCTAAGAGAATATGCTGCCTCAAGACTGGCCTTCTAGGAAATTCTTAGAGAAAATTTTGAGTAGAGAAACAAAAGAATGGTTACATTACAAAAGTCCAGGCAAGCACAGAGGTAACAAGGCATACAAATCATCTACAAAATTAAATATATATGCAAAACAATCCTTTAAGAGCATTATGACAGGGATAAACTCTCATATCAATCATTAACTAGAACGTGAATGGATAGAATACACTGCTAAAAAGCATATAGAAGCAAACATATAAAGAAACATGATCCAACATTCTGCTGACTCCAGGAAAACCATCTTGCAGCAAAAGACACCCACAGGCTCAAAATAAAAAGCTGGGAAATTACCTTCCAAGCAAATGAAAAACAAAAAAAGAGCAGTGGTAGCTATTCTTATATCAGGAAACTATCAAACACCAGAGGTGGATTGGAGCTACCACCTAAACCCTGCTTTTTTTTTTTTTTTTTTTTTGAATTGGAGTCTCACTCTGTCGCTCAGACTGGAGTGCAGTGGCCGCTCCCGGCCACCGCAGTCTCGGCCTGCTGGGCTCCGGCGATCCTTCCACCTCAGCCTTCCAAGTAGCCAGAATCACGGGCATGCACTAGCACGCCTGGCTGATTTTTTGAGTTACTGTAGAGATGAAGTCTCACTGCCCAGGCAGGTCTCGAACCTGCAGGCTCAGACAATCCACTCACCTCAGCCTCCCAAAGGCGCGGGATTACAGACTGAGCCACCGAGCCCAGTTTAAACCCTGCTTTTTATCAGCTTTGTTGCTCCCCCACATCTCAGGATTGCAGGCTTGAAGATAAGCTATTAAAATGGTGATGGAACCCTGACAACCATCACCCAGTTACCTAATGACATTGAAAGGCAAGATGGGATCCGACTGAGAAATAATTCCATGTGTCCCAGATTTATCAGAACATTGCATACATTGATTTGACTTTGACTCTGAAAACTTGAATTTTTTAAATTTTTTAAAATTTTAGTTTAAAAATGTAAGGTACAATTCAGGATTAGGTACAGAAGTGGTCACTGTACAAGTAAAGTTTGGGCCTCCCTTTGGTCCCCACTTTGCCTAGTTTGAGATCAGGTACTCTTATTGATGTTATGTGCCCCCCTCACTCCCACCACCAGTGTTCTTCTATTGCCAATCCCTTTCTTATAGTATTATGGTAGATGTTCAGAGTCCACTTATGAGTGAAAACATGTGGTACTTTGTTTCTGTGAGAAATCACTGAGTGTGATAGACTCTAAATTCATCCAAGATTCTGTGAAGTTCATACATTTGTCTTCTTTGTGGCTGCATAATATTCCATCATGTATATGTACCACTTTTTTTAATCTAGTCCAGTTTTGATGAGCAGCACAGTTGGTTCCATGTTTTTACTATTGTGAATAGTGCTGTAATAAATATGAGTGTGCAGGTATCTTTTTGGTAGAATGATTTTAATTCCTCCGGGTATATTCCAATTAGGGGGATTGCTGGGCTATATGGAAGATGAATTTCTAGTCCTTTTAGAAATTGTCACACTGTTTTTCAAAGAGATTGAACTAGTTTGTATTCCACTAGCAGTGTAGAAGTGTTCCCTTTATTCTGCATCCTTGACAGCATCTGTTGTTCTTTGTTTTATTAATAATGGCCATTCTTCCTGGGGTTAGGTGGTATCTCAGTGTGGTTTTGATTTGCATTTCTCTGATGAAAATCAAAAAAGGCTGAACATTTATTCATGTGTCTGTTGGCTGCCTGTATGTCTTCTTTCTAGAAGTGTCTATGTCTTTTTCTCACTTTTTAATGGGGCTGTTTGTTTTTTCCTTTCAGCACATTTGAGCACCTTTTAGATCCTGGATGTTAGGCCTTTGCCAGATATACAGTTAGCAAATATTTTTCCCATTCTGTGGGCTATCTCCCCACTCTTTTAATGGTTTCTTTTGCTTTTCAGAAGCTTGTCAGTTTGATGAGGTCCGAGCTGTCTATCTTATCTCCGATGGCATGAACATCTGGGGTTTTGATCACGAATTGGTTGCCTAATCAGATTTCCATAAGGGTATCTCCTGTGTTTTCTAAGATTATTAGAGGTTGAAGTTTTACATTTAGGTCTTTGATCCATTGGGAGTTGACTTTTGTGTTCGGTGTTAGGAAGGGTCCTGTTTCAATCTTCTGCATGTCGTCAGTCAGTTTTCCAAGCACCATTTACTGAATAGGTTCTCCTTTCCCCAGTGGTAGTTGGTAGAGACTTTGTTGAAAATAAGTTGGTTGAGAAATTGAGGTTTTGCTTCCTGAATCTCTATCCTGTTCCATTGGTCTATATGTATGTTATTGTACCAATACCAGGCTGTTTTGATTTTTGTAGGCAAATAGCATAAAGTCTGAATGTTTGATACCACTTGTTTCGTTTCTTTTGCTGAGAATTGTTTTGGCTATTCATGGTCATTTACATTTCCATATGAATTTCTATACTATCATTTCCATGTCTGAGAAGAATGATGTTGGTAATTTAATGAATATTTTATTGAATCTGTAGATTGCCTTTGGTAGGATAGATGTCTTAACATTGTTGATTCTTCCTAACCATGAGCATGGAATGTTTTTCCATTTGTTTGTGTCTTTTTGGAATTCTTTGAGCACTGTTTTGTAGTCTTCGTTGTATAGTTCTTTCACTTCTCTGGTTAGGAAGTTGCCGAGATATTTCATTTTTGTGTGTGGTTATTTTGAATAGGAATATGCTTTTTATGTGTTTCTCTGCCTGTGTATAATTGGTATAGAAGAATGCAACTAACTTTTGCACATTTATTTTGTACCCTGAGATTTTACTAAGTTCATTATCAGTGCAAGGAGGTTTTTGACAGATTCTCTTGGATTTTTGAGATATGGGATCATATCATCAGCAAAGAAGGCTAACTTAATTTTCTCTTTTTCTATTTAGATACCCCTGATATCCTTCTCAAGTCTCATTTCTCCAGCTAGGACGTCCAACACAATGTTGAACAGAAGGGGTGAGAGTGGGCAGTCTTGTCTTTTTCCAGAGTTCAGAGGAAATGCTTCCAGGTTCTGTCCATTTAGCAATATGTTGACTGTGGGTTTGTTGTAGATGGTGCTTACTATTTTGAGGCATGTGCCTTCTATACCTAGGTGTTCAAGGGTTTTTATCAAGAAGGGATGATGGATTTTATCAAAAGCTTTTTCTGGATCTAAAGAAATAATCATATGGTTCTTGTTTTTGCATCTGTTGATGTATTTAATTACAATTATGGTCTTGTGGATGTTGAACCAGCCCTGCATCCCAAGGATGAAGACTACTTGGTCAGGGTGGATTATTTTTGAGATGTGTTGATTTGCTTGAATCTTGTTGAGAAATTTTGCATCTATGTTCATGGGATATTGGCCTGTAGTTCTCTTTTTTTGTTGTATCTTTACCTGGTTTGGTTATCAGTGTGATGTCAGCTTTATAAAATGACTTGGGGAGTGTCCTGTATTTTCTCATTGGCCTGGAATACTTTCAGTAGGATTGGTATCAGTTGCTCCTTGTATGTTTTGTAGAACTCCACTGGAAAGCCATATGGTCCAGGGCTTTTTTGATGTTGTTTTTGTAGGCAGTTTTCTTATGATACAGTCAACTTCCTGAATTGTTACTGGTCAATTTAATGCCTCAATGTCTTCTTGTTTCTACCTTGGGACATTGTGTGATATCAGAAATTCCTCCATTTCATTTACTTTATTGAATGTAAACACTTATAATTGAGTGTAATCTCTTATAATCTTTTTTATTATTCCAAGGCAGTGGGAAGTGAGTTTCAGATTATCCATACACCTGTTGGTGGATACCATGACCTGCAGATAGATTTTGAATCACAGTTCCACCCTTAAGTAAATTTCAAAACTGCAAAAAGGACCAC
Organism: Carlito syrichta; assembly: GCF_000164805.1. NCBI lineage: Eukaryota > Metazoa > Chordata > Mammalia > Primates > Tarsiidae > Carlito > Carlito syrichta. The sequence continues at coordinate 125,759 of NW_007246466.1, forward strand.
CCCCAACATACAGTGAAACCCCAGAACTGAATAAAGTAAGAGGTCATACATAAAGAAGAATAGGAGATTGAACAAACAGAAGTGAAAGCAACCCTTCTACCCCTGAAAAACAGAATTAAAGAAGATGGTGATGTGGAGGGAAGGAAAAAGTAGGGGAGAACAAAACCAAACAAATGAAGAAAAACTAAAAGAAGAATATAGGTCTCACACAGACCCCTGGGATGTCAGATACTGAGAAAACAGACTTCGGAACACAAACAATGAAAAGCCACCAGAATGACTGGTCACATGAAACAAACCCAGACAACAAGACATTAATAGAGAGAATTTAAAAAATTGAGGAGACACAAGAGGAAAATAGGAAGGAGCTGATGTCAGAAATAACAGCAGTAAATAATACTGTGATAGAAATAAATAACAAGCTAATAAGCATGGAAAGCAGAATTAGCCAAGCAGAAGAAAGAATCTCAGAGCTCGAAGACCAAAACACAGAACTAAACCCAACTGTCAAAAACATAGAAAAGAAGCTTCATTTCTTGTAGATGGCTTTCATACCTGGGATGCAAGGCTGGTTCAACATTTGTAAAACCATAAATGTAATTAAATACATTAACAGATGTCAAAACAAAAACCACATGATTATTAGATGCAGACAAATGTTGAACCAGCCTTGCATCCCAGGTATGAAGCCTACTTGATCATTATGGATGATTTTTTAGATGTGTTGTTGAATCCTGTTTACTAGGATCTTGTTGAGAATTTTAGCATCTATGTTCATCAAAGATATTTGCTTGTAGTTCGCTTTCTTTGTTGGGTCTTTACCTGGCTTGGGTATCAATGTGATGTTAGCTTCGTAAAATGATTTGGGAGAGTTCCATATTTCTCAATCACCTGGAATACCTTCAGTAGGATTGGTATCAGCTCCTCCTTAAATGTCTTTTGATAAAATCCAGCACCCCTTCTTGATAAAAACCCTCAAACATCTAGGCATAAGGGGAACATACCTCAAAATATTAAAAGCCATCTACAAGAAACCCACAGCCAGCATACTCCTATACAGACAAATATTGGAACCGTTTCCCCTGAAAACTGGAACGAGACAAGGATGCCCACTGTCACTCCTCCTGTTCAATATAGTATTGGAAGTCCTGGCTAGAGCAATCAGAGAAGGGAAGGCAATCAGGGGTATACAAATAGGAAAAGAGGAAGTCAAGCTATCTCTCTTTGCAGA
>NW_007246467.1:0-43599 GCF_000164805.1 Carlito syrichta
CGGGCCCAGGTGTGTTCTCTGTTTACAACTTGTCGCCCTGTGGGTTTGCGGGGAGCCCGAATCCGATCGCCCAGATGACAGTGCAGGGTTTCGCCACCGCCTGCCTTCCTGGGTTGCGGGCTCGCGGCTGCCAGGGTCCAGGGAGGCTTGCTTGGCCCCAGGGCCGTTTTCCGCCGGTGCCAGCCGAGCCTCTTCGGCATGCGAGGGCTGTTTGAATTGCTGGGGTGCCCTTCCTGGGATCCATCCATTCTAGGATGGAGTTTGAGGACACGGCAGTGGCATGGATGCGAACGTTGGTCGTTTAGAGCCCCTTTCTCGTTTTTTACGCATCTTGCTCAAGTGCCTGGGGTCACCCTTAGCGGAAATTGTCTTGGGCAATGCTAATTGTTTTTTTTTTTTTTTTTTTAAGTGTTCAGAATTGTAGTGGTGTTTAATTATAATGCACGACCGTTTGTAGTTAGGAAGGACTCTCACGGTCTTCTTGGTCACTCGTTGTCGCTTGCCTTTTATGTGCTTTTAAAAGTCTTTGTGTAAATCGAACTGCCACTTTCTTTGTTAACCCCAGAATTATTCTTACAAATTGTCTGGTTGGTATGAGAAAACCCGAAAGTTATTTTTGTAATTGTATTGTGGAATGTTTCCAGTTCAGTAGGCCAAAAAAGTAAAGGATTTATTTAAGGCACTTGAAATGGCACATGTTTTAAAACGTGCCAAATGTCAAAACCCAACATAACCCTGGATGATCTGTATTTCCTATGCAGAATTACCGTGAAATGATGTGCCTTACGCCTCTTCTCGTTCTGAAGGCGGAGTTCTAATATGACTTGTTCAGTTTCCCGGTCCACTTCTCTTTAACTAAGTTCTACAGTGAAGTTACAGGTTTGTTTTTAAAGACCTCAGAATTCTGCCTCGAGTTGATTCCTTACATATCTGCAACTGCAGACTTCCTCTGAACTCTGAAACGAAGGAGGTAGGTTTAAAACCCCTTGTATTCGGTGAACATTGCAAAACCTTTTGATTAATGTAATTTAAAGTTTGTGGAAGCAATTCTTACACACCTTTTCCAATTGACTTGAATTGGGGTAATTTTCTCTTTAGAAAAGTCTATCTAGACTGCTAAATAATAATACTTTTTACCCCCATTAGCCCAGGGAAAAGAGGTCTAAGAATTGTGAAATTTTGTAATTTTTATTATATTTTACATTTTTCTTTTTTTTTATCAGTTGGAGTCTCACTCCGTCGTCCAGGCTGGGGTGCAGTGGCATGCCCACAGCCACCACAGTCTCGACCTGCTGGGCTCAGGTGATCCTTCCACCTCAGCCACCAAGTTGCTGGAACTACAGGCATGCACCACTAGGCCTGGTTAATTTTTTAATTCATTTTAGAAATGAGATCTCACCAAGTTGTCCAGGCTGTTCTCGAACCCCTGGTCTCAGGCAGTCCTCTCGCCTCTGCCTCCCAAAGTGCTGGGATTACAGGCATGAGCCACTGCACCCGGCCTATATTCTGCATTTTGGATCTTTAAAAAAGCTTCCCTTGGTATTCACCTTTCAGAATCGATTCTTGTTTGGTGTCCTCCAACAGCTAGAAGTTGAGCTGTGTATGAGTAGTTAAGGATGAACCTGTCAGAGGACCCACTGCAATGGGGAGCTTCCCTTAGGCACAGGGGGTCTCACTGTAAACTACAGAAGTTGGCTAGGGTGGGCACTGAATTTTAAATTTCAGGTGTTATTGTTGGTTGCTGTGCTTGTGTACTGTAGTCTAGTGGCTAAGGGGTTGGACCCAAGAGCCAGATTGTCTAGGTTTGAATCCCGGCTTTGCTTTAGGCAAGGTATTTTTAAATTATTTACCTTTTTTTTTTTTTTTTTTTGAGTTGGAGTCTCACTCTGTCGCCCAAACTGGAGTGCAGTGGCCGCTCCCGGCCACCGCAGCCTCGACCTGCTGGACTCCGGCGATCCTTCCGCCTCAGCCTTCCGAGTAGCCGGAATTACAGGCACGCGCTACCACGCCCGGCTGATTTTTTGATTTATTGTAGAGATGAGGTCTCGCCAAGTTTCCCAGGCAGGTCTCGAACCCGCCGGCACAAGCAATCCACTCACCTCAGCCTCCCAAAGCACGGGATTATAGGCTGAGCCACTGAGCCCGGCAATTATTTACCTTTTTAAAGGCAAGTTATTTGTCTGCTTTGTGCTTTAGTTTTCTTAGCTCCGAAAATGGGGATAATAATGGTGTATATCCTTAGGATGATCTCAAATATTAGATGACTTAATGCCTTTAAAGTGCTTAGCCACCGTGCCTGGTGCATAGTAAGTGCCTGGTAAATGTTATGGCTGTGGCTGCTTTTCCACAGTCTTCTGAGGGATCTCGTGAGCACAAAAGGATGGAGCAGTGTTACTGCAGATTGATTCCATTATGACCCATTTGCTCCTTGAGGGCTAAATAAGAACTTAGTCTCAGGGTCCTGTCTTTGCAACAAGTCAGTCAGTTTTAAATAGAACAGCCAGACCTGAGCTGGGTGCCCTGGGGTGCCACTGGAGAGCTGCTGAAGAAGCCCTGTCTGTCTGTCTTGACAGAACCTTGGATTGTCTCCCTCCTGTTGGTGGTGGCAGCTATTTTAATCACCTGTTTTTGAGTGTGTGATTGGATGTTTCTTTGACTGTCATGTGTTGCTGTCAGAAATATTTGTTTTGATCTGTGAGGGGTACCCCGCAAAACCTGGAATTACCTTTGGGGGGTCGGGCTTACAGGCTCCCCATGTTAGGTAAGTGTTCTAGGAACCCATCGACATCAGTGTGCCAGCTAGCGTTGTGAGAGGCTGCCTTCAGTTTCAGTGGATTTGTTTTGGAGATTCTTTGAGCACGTTTGCCTATTTCATGAAGGGTGATTTAGGAGCACACCTGCCCACACAGCACTGAGTGTTCAGCAGTTTTGGAGTAAAAACGGCAGGACCCTTGTGTCCCACCCTCCCTATTCACCTCATCTGGCCCCTAGCACTTTTTTTGTGTTGGTTTCCCTTGATGAATAAAAGTCCTCACAGGGAAACATTTTGCTGATGTGGAAGAGGTGAAATAAAAAACGGCAGAAGCACTCAAAGGCATCAAAGCAGAGGAGTCCAAAACCTGTTTTGAACAGTGGAAAAAAGTCTCAGTAGGTCTGTTACATCAAATAGACAGTACTTTGAAGGTGACTGAAGTTTAAACTTGTAAGAATAAATACACTTTTAAAAAATAAATTCCAAGTTCATTTGGGCTCTCCTTCGTCTATACCAAAACCAGTAAAAAATATAAAAATGTTTCTGGTCAAAATAAAATATATTATCTATCAAAATATTATGTGTTTGTTTGATCAGGATACTGTATGATTCCAGGGCATACAAGATCACTTTCATCTAAGCAATTTTTGTTTTGTATTGTTTTCTTTATTGATGGAGTAAGGTCAGTTTTGATTTGACATTGTATTCATTTTCAGTTTTCATGTAATTCTTCTTGGAAATTTTCTTTTTTTTTTTAACCTCATTAGTAATTTTATTTACCTGTTGTTCTTGGTTTGCAGGGATATGATATTAGTACTCTTCTTTAAATCAGATAATTTCAAACTTTTGGTCTCAGGACCCTTTTGCACTTTTAAAAATTATTGAGGAACCCCCAAAAGCTTTAATGGACTATTACTATCTATATTTACTGTAATATAAGTGAAAAGAGAAACATAAAATTTTTAATTAATTCACTTAAAATGTGACAATTATAAGCCATTGCATGTTAACATAAACATCATTTTTTTAATAAAACGACTTTTTTTCAAAACAAAAAATAACAGTAGTGAGAAAAGTGGCATTCTTTTACATTTTTGTAAATCTCTAATGTTAGTTTAATAGAAACAGCTGAATTATTAGAACTATTTCTGCATTCAGTCTGTTATGATACGTCATTAGGGTAGATGTATATGTGGAGAAAATTCAGTCTCACACAGTTAATGACTGAAAAAGGGATGGGGCACTTTAAGAGCTTTTCAGATAATTGTGGATATTTTTGTTCGGTATTACATCAAAACTCTACAAATGACAGTTTCTTAAAATTTTGTTGTAGTATGGATTCTGAAATTGTATCAGTGGATATTTTCATACTCTCTTCCATTAAAATCCATTGGTCTGAACTTTAAGTGTATTTTATACCCATGCCTGAATTGGTAACATCATTCCTTGGTCATTTGTAGATATTGATTCGTGAGTTATGCAGGTCTTCCAAATGTTGACTTCTTTCATTATAAGATATCAAATAAATTTGCATTTGTTAATATCACCAGAAACAAATTACTGGAAAGCTGTTCATGTTGTGACGTGATAGTGGATATGAGTTTTCCAGAATTCCAGTTTTTGCTTGAAAGCTCAAAGTTTATCATTGGCAACAAATATGACCGCCAGTTGTTTACTTGAAGTGACAGGCAGGTTTACCTCATTTTTGAGAAAACCTCTGCTAAAATACCCACGTTTGAATAAAAATAGTCTGTCAATTATACTTTCAAAATGGTGTTTCATTAAAAAAAGAGGCCAATTCAAGCTCAGGATTCAGTTGTAGAGGCACTTTGCCTTAAGAAAACAGTCAGCTATTGTAATTCAGTATGCAGCAGAAATTCATACATACTTCCTATTTTGTCACACACAATATTACAAAGATATATAACAATTAATACTTCTTGCTAATTCAATACATTCTTTTTTTTTTGACTTGGAGACTCACTCTGTCACCCAGACCTGCTGGATTCAGGCGATCCTTCCACTTCAGCCTTCCAGCTAGCTGGAACTATAGGCACGTGCCACCACTCCTGGCTAATTTTTTGGTTTATTGTAGAGACAAGGTCTCGCCAAGTTGCCCAGGCTGGTCTCAAACCCCTGAGCTCAGGTAATCCTCTTGCTTCAGCCTCCCAAAGTGCTGGGATTACAGGTGTGAGCCACAGTTCCTGGCCTGTTTCAAGACATTCTTAAGTGAAACTGGCTTTTTCTTTTTTTTTAAATTGCTGGTACTTGATGGTTACTTTGATTTGTTCCAAGATGCCAGTAATTTTAATTAAAAATTTTAATTGTAGTATTATACAAATAGTTTTGATCTTTTGGGTCCTCTAAAAGAGTGTCAGGACCCCAAAGGTCCAGGGACCACATTTTTAGAACTTCTGGATTTAAATTATCAAGAGGATTCCCACACACCTATGATTAATAAGGAGCGTGGTAGTGACAGTCTCTGGTTTGTTTTTGTTTTAGATTTTGGGCCCTGGAAAAGGCCTCATTAAAAAAAAAAATTACAATTAGATGGGAGGGATAAGTTCTAGTGTTCTATATTGTTGTAGGATGACTATAGTTTCAAATATATATAGTTTCAGAGAGTCAAAAGGAAGATAAGGAATGCTCCCAACACAAAGAAATGACAAATATTTGAGATGATGGATATGCTAAATACCCTAATCTGATCACAGTTCATTACATGTATTGCAGCATTAGCATGTACCGTATATACATGTATGATTAAGTGTCCATTAAAATATTAAAAGAAAAAATATTTTAACTAATATGAAAAATTAAACACAGTGAAGGTTATTCATAGAAAGTTGAATGCTTTCTTAATGGTTTTAGTCAGATGCTGATTAAAGCGGATTATAGTATTAGTAATCAGAAATGGCATCGTCTAAGGCCTGGTGTGGTGGCACATGCCTGTAGTCCCAGCTGTTAAGGACTGAGGAGGGAGGATTGCTTGAGCCCAGGAGCTCGAGGCTGTGATGAGCTATGATTGTGCCACTGCACTCCAGTCTGGGTGACAGAGTGAGACCCCAACTAAAAAAAAAAAGATTTATTTATAGTAGGCACACTTTCTAGATTTTTTTCTTTGCATGATGAAAACTAGTCTCTCACGTCTTAATTTCATCTCATTAATTTTTAATTTCCATTTGTAATGACTTTTTCTCCAGTTTTTAACACAAGGTTCATATTTTGACTTTAAAAGATTATTTTTAAAAATTATGGTAAAATATGCATAACACAAAACTTACCATTTTAACCATTTTTAAATGGCATCAAGTACACACACATTGTTGCACATCTCCAGAACTTTTTTGATCTTCCCAAACTGAAACTCAGTACCAGTTAAACGATAACTTTGCTTCTCCCCCCATCTTTCATTCTCTAGCAAGCACCGTTCTACTTTCTGTCTCTGTGAATTTGATCCCAAGTACGTTATATAAGTGTAATCATACAGTGTTTGCCCTTTTGTGACGGGTTTATTTTATTTAGCACCTTGTCTTCGAGGTTTATTCATGCTTTAGGACTCCGTCTGTTTACTTAGAAAAAACATACCATGTATAAATTTAGAAAAAGAGAGGAGACTTTGTTATAAAGGGGTTACAACTGGCAAGGTGGCTAGACAGCGAGGTGGCCGTCCCGCAGACTGGGAGGCACTTCAGAGGAGTAGGGGTGGAGGCAGCAGCTTCATGCAGAAGATGTGGGCTAAATAAACATGCACATTCAATGGGTTACAGGAGGAGCTATGAATATTCATATCGGTGGTCCTGACGTATGGGTATTTAGCAAACATGCGTGTAGTATACAACCCAAGTTTACTTTGGGGTGGAGACTTAACATTTGAATGTAAGACTTAATATTTGAATGTGTTATAACTAGGTCCTATATGTCAAAAGGTCTTGTTAAGGTCAGAGTAACTCAGCTGCTGTCTCTTTACACCAGTGACTCAAGAGACAGGGAACTGGCAGAAAGAAGTTTATTTCTGAATTCAGAATTCTGGAAGACAGAACCTGGCATTTCTGGAACCGGTCTGCTTGCTCCTTAGGTTTCACATTTCGTTTTTATAAGATTAGGGTTACTGGTACGTATACCTTGACTACATGACTGACAGAGCATTGTATAGAGCTTAAGTTACAGCCGTATTTTGTTAATGGTAACATTTATGGTCCACATCTCCTTGTGCCAGTTACCAGGAGAATCTCACAGGTGGGGATCTTAGTTCACAGTTCCTTCATTTTTAGTTCACAGTTCCTTCCAAAGGCTGAATGATATTTTTGTATGTCTATACCACATTTTGTTCATCCATTCCTCTGTTGATGGACATTTGAGTTGCTTCTATCTTGTGGCCATCAGTAATAAGAAACAGGAGTTGATCAAGTTTGCCATAGAGTAAGGGAGTAAACAGAGCCTTTTGCAAAGTAAAACATTATTCACTACAACATATTTTTAATTATTAGTTATAACACAAAAAGTTATACAGATCACAAGATTTATGGTTTCATGGGTACTATATTTTTCCAAATCTATTACCGCTAATAAAAGGGAGTGAATAGGGATTCATTTCCCTCAGTTGAGTGTGAGTGGTCTGCAGGGGAGTCAAGGAGTCTTTGAAGTGACTTAAGGGGAACGTAGGTATGCGCAGGCCCTCTCAAATGCTCGGTTATACCTTTCTTCAAGGGTTGTGGCAATGGACAGACAATAGTGGGTTTCTGTATCAGTCTTTTCAAGATAGAAGGTGCTCTGTAAACAGGACAGAGCCAATCCATGGTTGGTGGTCTTATCAGGATAAAGTTATTGAAATCAGTTTCTTGCCCAATCCAAGCTGTAGTTGTAGCTGCGGAATAGGGGCAGTCACTTAGTCTGTGTCTGAGCTGGATGAGTTGTAAATGTTTTAATACTGCCTTTCTTGTGGCCAGTACTTGTTTAGCTGCTAGAGTAAAAGAAAAACCTCGTGGCAGTTAGAACATAGTTTATTCTTTCAGTGTAGGGAAGCGTGACTTGACCCTTGCTTGGCATGGGCTCCGGTCCTGTTTATAATTTGGTAACTTATGCCACAAAGAGTCGTTTCTGTCAGTCTGTGATCTCTATTTTAACATTAAAGCCATTAGTTATTGTGTCTAAACTGCAAAAGAGAGAGGAATATAATGAAGTGTATCTGACCTCCTATCTTATTGTGGCTGGGAACTAAGTTTTTAGGGTTTTTCTCGTCCCTTTGGCCACGAGGGGGTCTTTGGGGGGGTCTTTTCATTAGGTGGGGATCTTAGGTTTTTATTTTTAGTTCATAGTTCCTTTTAAAGGCTGAATAATATTACATTGTATGTCTGTACCACATTTTGTTTATTCATCCATCTGTTGATGGACACTTGAGTTGCTTCTATCTTGTGAATAATGTTGCTATGAACATGTGTAACAAATATCTCTTTGAGACTTTGCTTCCAGATCTTTTGGGTATATGCGCAGATGTGGAATTGCTAGACCCTTGTACTGTTTTTTGTAGTGGCTGCACCATTTTGCATTCTTACCAGCAGTGCACAAAGGTTCTAATCTCTGCACATCAGCACTTGTTATTTTCCATTTTTGTTTTGTTTTTTTTGGTGATAGTCATCCTAATGGGTGTGAGGTGGTATCTCATTGTGATTTTGATTTATCTTTATGTGGCTGTATTTGCTAGTATTTTGTTGGGGAGGATTTTTGCATCAGTGGCATAAGAAGTATTGGCATGTCATTTTCTTGTAGTGTCTGTTTGACTTTGGTATCAGGATAATGCTGGCCTTAAAGGATGAGGTAGGAAGTGCTCCTTTCTCTTCACTTCTCTGGAAGAGTTTGAGGACTGGTGTTAGTTTTTAAAATATTTGGTAGAATTTACCAGTGAAACATAAGGTGCCAGGGCTTTGCTTTGTCAGGAGGTTTCTAATTACTGATTCAATCTCCTTAATAGTTACGGGTCTGTTCAGATTTTCTGTTTCTCTGTGGCTCAGTCTTGTTAGGTTTTTTGTTCCTATGAATTTATCCATCTCATCTAGGTTATCCAATTTGTTGGGGTACTATTGTTCATAGTAGTCTCTTTTTATTTCTGTAGAATTGGCAGTAATGTCTCCACTTCCATTTCTGATTGATTTGAGTCTCTCTCTTTTTTTGAGGGGGGGAGTTGGAGTCTGCCTCTGTTGCCCAGGCTGGAGTGCAGTGGCACGTTCATGGCTACTGCAGCCTTGACCTGCTGGGCTCAAGCGGTCCTCCTTCTGCCTCAGCCTTTCAAGTAGCAGGAAGTACAGGTGTGCGCCACCACACCCAGCTGATTTTTTGATTTATTGCAGAGACAAGGTCTCACCATGTTGCCCAGGCTGTTCTTGCACTTGTGGGCTCAAGCAATCCTCTTGTTTCTGCCTCCCAAAGTGTTGGAATTACAGGCGTGAGCCACTGGGCCCGGCCTCTTTTTTTTCTTAATCTTGCTAAATGTTTGTCAATTTTGTTCATCTCTTCAAAGAACCAACTTTTGGTTTTGTTGATTTTCTTTTTTTTTTTTTGAGTTGGAATCTCACTCCATCACACCAGGCTGGAGTGCAGTGGCGTGCTCACTGCTACCCCAGCGTCAATCTGCTGTGCTCTGATGATTCTTCCACCTCAGCCTTCCAAGTAGCCAGAACTACAGGCACGCACTGTCATGCCCGGCTAATTTTTTATTTATTGGAGAGAGGAGGTCACACCATGTTTCCTAGTCTGGTCCTGAACCTGCAGGCTCAGGCAGTCCTCTCACCTTGGCCTCTGAAAGTGCTGGGATTACAGGCTTGAACCACCGTGCCCGGCCTATAGATTTTCTTTGTTTTTTTAGTCCCTATTTTATTTCTGCTCTAGTCTTTATTTTGTCCTTCCTTCTGCTAGCTTTGTGTTTAGTTTTTCTTTTTTTAGTTCCTTAAGTTGTAAGGTGGTTTTTTTGAGATCTTTCTTCTTTTTTAATTATTTATATATCTCCTCCTTAGCATTGTTTTTGCTATAGCCTGTAAGTTCTGATATGACATGTTTTTACTTTTGTTTGTTTCTGAATGTTTTCTAATTTCCCTTGTGATTTCTCCTTTGACTCATTGGTTAAGAGTGTGTTGTTGCCGGGCTTAGTGGCTCAGCCTGTAATCCCGCGCCTTGGGAGGCTGAGGTGAGTGGGTTGCTGGAACCTGCAGATTTGAGACCCGCCTGGGCAACTTGGTGAGACTCATCTCCACAATAAATAAAAATTAGCTGAGTGTGGTAGTGCACGCTTGTAGTTCCAGCTACTTGAAAGGCTGAGGCAGAAGGATCACCGGAGCCCAGCAGGTCGAGGCTGCGGTGGCCGGGAATGGCCCCTGCACTCCAGTCTGGGCAACAGAGTGAGACTCCAACTCAAAAAAAAAACAAAAAAAGTGTGTTGTTTAATTTCCACAAATTTGTGAATTTTCCAGTTTTCCTTCTCTTACTGATTTCTAACTTTTTTCTGTTGTGGGATTGGAAAAGACACTTTGTATGATAAATATATTTTAAAATCTTTTGACACTTAATTTGTGTCCTAATATATGGCCTATCTTGGAGAATGTCCTGGGTGCACTTGAGAAGACTGCATTCTGTTGTTGGGTACAGTGCGAGTATTTATCTATTAGATTTAGTTGGTTTATTGTGGTGTTCAAGTTGTGTATTTCTTCTTTCTGGTTGTTTTATACTTAGTGAGAATGAAGTCTCCAACTATTATTGTAGGAATATTTCTCTCTGTAATTATGTCAATTTTTGTTTCATGTTTTTAGGGTCTAGTAACTAGGTATGTAAATGTTTATAATGGGTTTATCTTCTTGCTCTGTTATATTTTTTATTAATATATATACTTTTAAAAGTATATACTTTTGTTAATATACTTTCTCTTGTAAACTTTTGATTTAAAGTCTGTTTTGTTTGATATTAGTATAGCCCCTCCTGTTCTTTCTTGGTTATTATTTGCATGGAATATCTTTTTTCATTCTTTCACTTTCAATGCATTTGTGCCTTTGGATCTAAAACTAGTCTTGCTAAATCTAAAATTAGTTGGAGCCTGTTTTTTTTAGTCATTTTGCCAGTATCTGTTTTTTTATTGACAAATTTAATCCATTTATATTTAAAGTAATTACTGATAAGGAGGGGCTTATTTCTGTTGTTTTACTGGTTGTTTTCTGTATGCCTTATTACTGTTTTTTTCTGTATATTTTGATTTTTATTGGGATTTTAGTGGGAGTTGAATCCCACTATTACTTGGGCTATTACTTTACTTAAAAAAAAAAAAAAGATCCCAGTCATTGATTAGGGGCAGAGAAAATATATGTTTCAAGCTATACTTTTAATTTCATTTATCACCCATATAGACTTAGAAATTTTGGCATTTAAGTCTGATAATAGTTGAAATCTGATTTGGAGGAAGAGTTATTTTTGAACATTCATTTAGTATGTGGGGTGTAATTAGATCCTGCTCTCCAAACAATAAAACCCCCACTTATTCATAGTAAAATTAAAACGTCACATAGCAAAACAAATAAGTGGTGAACATCTTTTGTGGAATAGTGTGTGAACCTTCCAAACTTGTTTGGTTTTAATGAGGATGCATGATCAAGAAAGATACAAGTATAAGGTATAAACTTTTTGTAGGTTTACTCTTACCCACATTTTTGGATGAAATTAATGAAGTAGTTTAGGTGAAGTACATTTTCCTGTTTGCAGATTGGATTAAAACATTCATGAAATAATCATTGACTTATATGAGCAATAAGATAACTTGACAAAAATGTATACCTTAATTTAGTCATCTAGACAAGGTTAATATAACATAAGCCATCTCCAACTTATTTATTTCTCTCCTAATTTAAATACTTGTCTGAGGTAATAATTTCTGTCTGTTGCTGGGAATGCTACTTTATTTTCCTTTAGCCTACAGCTATTAATTATCTCTCTCCCTGAAAACTTCTCACTTTTTCCTTTAATGATATTGCCAAGGGTATGAGCATCTTCTTTAGTTTCTTACTAAATAATTAGGATTTGCAATTTTCCATCATATTGGCACTGCTGTTGTGCGGGAATAGTAGCTCCCCTTGAATGTGTTCTCCGAAAGTGATTTGCTTTAGGGTTATGAAACATTTAGAGAAAGCGGACCAAGATGATGCCTTTTGAGCATGCTTGTCTCTCCATCCCCCATGGCAGAACTGGATACGTAGATCTTCTTCAACTAGTCTTTCCCCAGTTGTTCACATCCACTCTAACAAGAGCAATGTCTAGTACGGGTATTTAACATTACAAGATATTATTGCCTTTTTTATTTTAAAAAATTACTTAAAAAATTAAAAAAAAAATAGAGACAGGGTCTTGATGTGTTGTCCAGGCCGGTCTTTGGCCTCCTGAGTAGCAGGGACTACAGGGACACTACTACATCTGGTTAATTTAAAAACATCTTTTGTGGCAATGAGTTCTCGTTATGTTGCCCAGGGTGGTCTTGACCTCCTGGGCTCGAGCAATCCTCCCTTCTTGGCCTCCCAAAGTACTGAGATTATAGGGCCAGATCTTATCATTGTTGATTAGAGTAATGCTTTGCAAGTTATTTTACACAGTGGAAGCTTTTAATCTAATGATATCATGTAGGGAGACTCATTTGTAAACAGATCAGAGTAAATAGTGAAGTTGTTCTGGTTGAATGGGAACCAGACCAAGTTGTCTAAGCAAGGAAAGTCAAAGGGAATCATGTTTCCTCAGATTGTAGTTCAGACATTAGATTGAACTTTTGAGTGTGAACTGTATGTTTCTTTGCATTTTTTCAGCAGTTTTTCTGAATTAAAAAAAAATTAAAAGCATGTATATTTGAGACATTTATATATTCAGAATATACAACTTTAGCTTTGGGGTATGTATCAGAACTCTTATGGCTTGTTTGCAGAATAAAAATTTGGAAAATGTAAGTGTATGACATTCTGATTCCGTGTGTGTGTGTGTGTGTGTGTGTGTGTGTGTGTGTGTGTGTTTGTGTGCATGTGCACACTCGCATGTATGCTACTACTGGCTGACTGATGAGTTTGAATTCAGTTTTAAGTCAACGAGAACAGAGGGTTTCAGTTTTTAGATTCCTTGTGCTTTGGAACAAGCTCTAGTTGAAGATGACCTCAAAAATTCAAAAATTTGTACTTTTTTTGCATTAGAGTGGACAAAATTGCTTGCTTTTCCTTAGGTGTAGGCTAGCTAGAGCAGGTTGATACTGATTTTATGATTTTCTGCTGATAAGGTCAAATTCCCACATTTAATTCTAGTATAAGCTTCCTTTAAGTATATGAAAGTCAACTCATACAGTACTTCCCCCCATTTAGAGAAATGTATACTGTGGATTTTTTATGCAGCGGTATGGAAGTTTCAGTGTAGCTATTTATTTATTATTTTTATTTTTGGAGACAGAGTCTGACTCTGTTGCCCAGGCTGGAGTGTAGTGGTGCAATCATAGCTCACTGAGCTCAGGCCATCCTCCCATGTCAGCCTCCCAAGTAGCTGGGACTACAGATGCATGCTGCCATGACTGGCTAATTTAATTTTTTTTTTGGATAGCGATAGGATCTAACTATGTTGCCCAGGTGGTCTTGAACTCCTGCCTCAAGTTATCCTTCTGGCCTCCCAAGGTGCTAGGATTACAGGAGTAAGCCACCATGCCCAGCCAGTTTTTAAATTGTTGGATAAATAACTCACAGGACACCTCCAAAGACCCAGGTGGGTTTGTAGTTTTGCTTTTGTATAAAGGGCATTGTATTCTATCATGGGAAGCTTTTAGTGAGGTAGCATAAATCCCATTATAAAAGTTTCCACAAAGACAGTTTTTTTTAAAACAACAATTTTATTGAGATATAGCTCACATACCATGTGATATACTCATTTAAGGTGTGCTTTTTAAAAAAAAAAAAATCTGTTGGAGTCTTACTCTGCCACCCAGGCTGGAGTGCAGTGATACACTCAAGGCCACCCCAGTGTCGACCTGCTGGTCTCTGGCGATCTTTCTGTCTCAGCCTTGCAAGTAGCTAGAACTATAGGGGTGCACCACCACGCCTTGCTAATTTTTTTTTTTTCTAATGTAGTGACGAGGTCTCACCAAGTTGCCTGGGTTGGTCTTGAACCCGTAGGCTCAGGCAGTCCACTCGCCTCGGCCTTCCAAGGTGCAGGGATTACAGGCTGAGCCACTGAGCCTGGCAAGGTATACTTTTTATATATTCAGAGTTACGCAGTCACCACAGAAATCAATTTTAGAACATTTTTATTATTACAAAAATAAACCCTCACCTCTTAGCCACCCCCCACCCCAACCTCTCTTTAATCCTAGTCCTAGGCAACACTAACCTTTCTGTTTCTCTAGATTTACCTGTTCTGGGTATTTCATATAAATCGAATCATATAATGATGTTGTCTTTTGTGACTGACTTCTCCTTTTTTTTTTTTTCAGTTGGAGTCTCACTCTGTTGCCCAGACTGGAGTGCAGTGGCCGCTCTCGGCCACCACAGCCTCGACCTGCTGGGCTCCGGCGATCCTTCTGCCTCAGCCTTCCAAGTAGCTGGGAGCTACAGGCGAGCGCTGCCACGCCTGGCTAATTTTTTGATTTATTGTAGAGATGAGGTCTTGCCAAGTTGCCCAGGCGGGTCTCGAACCTGCGGGTTCAGGCAATCCACTCACCTCCGCCTCCCAAGGCGCAGGATTACAGGCTGAGCCACCGAGCCCAGCTTGGCTTCTTTTAACACAGAAGGTTCATTTTTAGGGTTCATCCTGGCAGTATGTATTAGTATTTCATTTCTTTATGTCACTGAGTGATATTCCATTGTAAGGGTATACCACATTTTATTTACCATTTATCAGTTAATGGACATTTGAATCATTTACACTTTTTGATTATTACGAATAATGCTACTGTGAACATTTGTGTACAAGTTTTTATCTTTCGGGTATATACGTATGGGTGGAATAGCTAAGTCACTTTATGTTTAGTCTTTTGAAGAACTACTGGACTATTTCCAAAGCAGTGGCACCATCGTACATTCCTATCGGTGATGTGCAAGTGAGGGTTCTAGAGATGAGGTCTTACTTCTGTCACTTAAGCTGGAGCGCAGTCTCACCATCATAATTCACTGCAGCCTTGAATTCCTGGGCTTATGTGATCTTCGCACCTCACCTCAGCCTCCCAGTAACTGGAACTACAGGTGTGCGCCACCGTGCCCAGCTAATTTTTTAAGTAGGGATAGTGGTGGGAGGGAGTCTTGCTATATTGCCCAGGGTGATCTCAAACTCCTGGCCTGGCCTCCTAAGTAGCTGGGACTACAGGCGCGAGGCATTGTGCCTGACTGTCTTTTTAAAATTACAACATTCTGGCCTTGTGTGGTGACTCATGCCTGTAATCCTAGCACTTTGGAAGTTGGATGCAAAGGATTGTCTGAGTCCAGGGGTTCGAAACCAGCCTGGCCAACATGGTGAGACCTTGTCTCTACAATAAATAAAAAAAATTAACTGAACGTGGTGACATGTGCCCATAGTCCCAGCTACTTGGAAGGCTGAGGCAGAAGGAGCGCCTGAGCCCGGCATGTCTAGGCTGCAGTAGCCATGATCGTGCCACGTCACTGCAGCCTGGGTGACAGAGTGATCCTCCAGTAAATAAAAGAGTGCATAACAGCATTCTAGTGGTTGTGAAGTGGTATCTCTTTGTAGATTAAATTTCAAAATAGCAGTTAGGCATAACAAGAATGATAGTACTCTAAGATAAAGTTATATTACAATTAAAGTATTTAATAGGTTGACTTAGAAATATAATCACCAGTAGCAATTCTTAGCCCTGGCTATATGTGATTAGTATTGCTTACTGATTTTTAAAAAATTGATGTCACAATTTTAGCTTATCTCAGGATATTGTATTATCCTCCCTTCCATCCACTTTAGCCCAGTCCTTTACTTAAAAGAAAACAGACCGGGCTTGGTGGCTCAGCCTGTAATCCCAGTACTTTGGGAGGCCGAAGTGAGTGGATTGCCTGAGCCCACGGGTTCGAGACCAGCCCAGGCAACTTGGTGAGACCTCATCTCTACAATAAATAAAAAATTAGCTGGGCATGGTATCACACGCCTGTAGTTCCAGCTACTTGGAAGACTGAGGTGGAAAGAATCACCGGCGCCCAGCAGGTTGATGCTGGGGTAGTCGTGGGCGTGCTACTGTACTCCAGCCTGGGCGATGGAGTGAGACTCCAACTCAAAAATAAATAAATAAAATAAAAAGAAACAGTCAAGATTCGGTTGTAGAGAAATAATTAACTCTACCTCAGACAGAGAAGGTTTACTGTAGGCTGCAAAGTAGTTAAAATAATTGAATGGATCAGTATGGTTACCGTCAGGAGATTAAAAACTACTCAGTAATTTAACAGGAAAGGATTAATTTAAAGAATTATGATTTTTTTCTTTGTAATTATTTTTATTTTAAAGATGTGGGGTACAATTCAGGATTAGGTATACAAATGTTCATAATGCAGGTACCCTTGTTGATGAGGTGTGCCCTCCCTTCCCCAGGCAGATTCCCACTACTTAGCCAATCCTGCTTCCCCGCCCCTTAAAGAATTACTGACTGTAACAGAGGATTGGCATAATAAGGGATTTATCAGTAAGAGGTAAAGATAACTCTAAAGAATATAAGAATAGCCGGGTGTGGAGGCTCAAGCCTGTAATCCTCGCACTTTGGGAGGCTGAAACAAGGGGATTGTGTGAGTCCAGGTCTTTGAGAACAGCCTGGGCAACATGGCGAGACCTCGTCTCTAAATAAACCAAAAAAATTAGCCAGGCGTGTTGATGCACACCTGTAGTTTCAGCTACTTGAAGGCTGAGGTGGAAGGATTGCCTGAGTCCAGCAAGTCAAGGCCGCGGTGGCTGTGAGCGTGCCCACTGTGCTCCTGCCTGGGTGACAGACTGAGATGCCAACTCAAAAAAAAAAAATTATAAATATATATAAAAGAATATAGGAATAGTAGCTATAACGAGCAGTGACTACCCCTAGGGTTGAGATAGAATACTTCCCACCTTTCAGGTGACATCTAAACCTTTTTAGAAAGGATAAAGTCAAGGTTAGTAGCTGTGGTGTAGCACTAATGGAATTTCCAGAAGTTACAAAATTATATGTATTTTGATTTCTTGATCTTTTATAGGCTTTAATATATACAATAACATTATTATTATTATTTTTTGAGTTGGAGTCTCACTCTGTCACCCAGACTGGAGTGCAGTGGCCGCTCCCGGCCACCGCAGCCTCGATCTGCTGGGCTCTGTCGATCTTTCCACCTCAGCCATCCAAGTAGCAGGAATTACAGGCATGCGCTACCACGCCCGGCTGATTTTTTGATTTATTGTAGAGATGCGGTCTCGCTGCCCAGGCGGGTCTCGAACCCACGAGCTCAGGCAGTCCACTCACTTCTGCCTCCTAAAGACGCGGGATTACAGGCTGAGCCACTGAGCCTGGCTTCATTATTATGTTTTAAAATAAAAAATAATGAAATTTATCTTGTTCTCATGAAACCTGCTTTTGTTTTGTTGAATTTGAGATAAGCATTCAGAGTTTTCATTTTCAACTGACATAGTCAATTCCTCCTTGCTCTTGATACATGTTGCTAAACAATAAAAAACTTAAGAAGTTGAAAACTGGTAGCAAAATGTTTATTACTTTCTTATGATTGGCAGGACTTACTCCTTCAGAGAAATATAAGACTTTTTTTTTTTTGAGTTGGAGTCTCACTCTGTGGCCCAGGCTGGAGTGCAATGTGCCACTCACTGCCACCCCAGCATGACCTGCTGGGCTCCAGCAATCCTTCCGCCTCGGCCTTCCAAGTAGCCGGAACTACAGGTGCATGCTACCATGCCTGGCTAATTTTTGATTTATTGAGATGAGGTCTTGCCAAGTTGCCTGGGCTGGTCTCGAACCCATGGACTCAGGCAATCCTCTTGCCTCAGCCTCCCAAAGTGCCAGGATTATAGGCTTGAGCCACCGTTCCCAGCCTGATTTTTTTTCCTGTAAATATGTTCCTCAATGTCCAAAGTTTCATTATAAGCCAAATATCATTACAATAAAGTAATTGGTTTCAGCGCCATACTATTTGATATACAGTGATTAGTTTTTCACTGTTTCATAAAAAAGTACTGGTTGTTGATCTTCAGATTATCTCTGAGTGTAAAGGGTTAGCATTTGTGCTTTACAAATATGCCTGATTTTTGAGGATGGCAATTTTTAAGAATGAGGTGTGACAGGAGGGCCAATGTAAAATTCTGGTAAGGTAAGTAATAAACAATTGTATCTAGTGAGTCATTTCACAGCACTAGTGCAACAAGAGACACACTTAAAAAGTTCATCTTTACAGTACAAATACTTATTAATGGTTTTACGCATGGGCTGGTAACCCAAGTTTTCCTATTCCATTTCATTTTGTCTGTGAAAAACAGCTTTCCATGTATAGCAATGGCTCCAGCAATACTCAAAAAACACAACTATAAATTACAGTCATTTCATAAGCTAAAATTCAAATTACTAGAATATAAATAGAATAAAGATTTTGTTTAAAAAAAATCACAGTGACAGGGCTGAGGTAGCAAGTTACACAGGAGCAGAACTTACTGCCCAGAAAAGGAAAAGTTGCATAATTGGTAAGAATTTAGTGAGCATTTAATTTTACATGTTTATTAGGCATAATAAGTGTGAAATTACACTGAGTAAAAGCTCACTAAAGTGCTTGTGAGATGCAGAAAGAGAAAATTAAAAAGTTCTACAGTACAGGTTGAGCATCCCAAATTCAAAATTCCAAAACGCTCCAGAATCCAAAATTTTGGGGGCACCAACATGGCTATTCAACCATCAAAAAAAAAAAAAAAAATCTGAAAATCCTAAACACTTCTGGTCCCAAGCACTTTTGGATGAGGGATACTCTGTCTCTACAATAACAATAAGATAAACCCACGTATTGATATGTCACACGATGTTAAAGACCTATGTAGAAAGCAGAAAAATAAATTTCTCTATAGTGACACAAGTCAAGAGAGTTCACCAACTGTAACAGTCATAGATTAAATACATTTCTAAGATTTGAAAATGGTGAAATCAGTAAAAAAATTTTTTCTTCTAACTGCTGCCCAAACTAATAAGTCAGACGCAGACTACTTAATGTTTTATTATCTATCTGAAAACAAAAAGTCTATCTTGGATGAACTATGTTGGCATCTGTACTGATAACATCCCATCAACAGCCAACTTCATGTGGAAATTTGACACTTGTTAAAAAAAGAATAAATATCTGATTTCACAGTGTAGTGTAGAGAGATACTAGTGTCCAAAGAACTGATAGGGTACTTTAGAGAAAATTTGGGATAGATGTTGTGTGCCAGTATACCATGTCTACCATATTATTGAATTTTTCAAAATGAAGACTGTCTTGCTTATTTGTGTAGTAAATTTTTTTTCAGAAGGAAACTATAAAGCATTTGTTTGTTTATTCAGAAATCTCTTCAGCACTTGTAGTACGCTGGTACTGTTCTAGACACTTGGCAGACATTTAGTGATTAAAGATGCCTGCTATTGTGGAGCTTTAATTCTAGCAGAGAGAGAGTATGAACAATAGACATAGTTAAATAAGCTGTCTAGTTTATAGGATGATTAAAAATCAAACAGTGACCACTGAAATATAAGTTATTATATCATGTGACTTATGTGTATATATCAAGAACCTTGGATATCTGCCACTTCTCCAGCCTTGGGAAAATAAAGGAAACTATTGTTTTTTTTGTAGTCATCAATGGTGATAAGCTACTAGACTTTGTGATGAATTAGATTGCCTGATTGATGTATGTGCTATGCTGGGCATGTTAGGGGGACTCAAAAAAAAATCCAGAATTTATTGATAAAAAATTTGTGTATTGTTACATGTTTAAACTTCAGTCACTTTCAAAGTACTCTCCATTTGATGTGGTACCCCCGTTAAGATGCCTTTGCCACAGTTGAAAAACAGTTTTTGAACTTGTCAATTTTGATGTTTTTTAATGCTTCTGCTGTTTTTTGTTTCACCTCTTCCACACAGGCAAAATGTTTCCTTTCCAGGACTTTTTTCATCTGTGGAAACAAGCAAACACAAAGTCGATAGGGGTGAGATTGGGTGAATAGGGAAGGTGGGGCATGGGAGTCATACTGTTTTTGGTCAAAAAGTACTGAGCAGGTGTGATGTCAGGGTGGAAGAACCAGCTACCTGTTTGCCACAGCTTGGGATATTTCTTCCAAAATGTAACCTCTAGAACACTCATCTAGTGAGAGAAGCCTGTACTACAAGGGGCTCACACTCTAAAATACAATTCAGGTTTTTTTGGAGGGTTGCCCCTCATATATTGAGCATTTGTCAGTTTATAGAAATAAAGTGTTCTCTTAAATACTTGTTTTGATACAGGTTTTATGTATAACCAGTTACTAATAACACAAAGTTGTTTTGGTCTGTTTGGGCTGTGGTAACAAAGTGCCATAGATTGGGTAGCTTTTAAACAGTAGACATTTTTTTCTCACAGTTCTGGGGACTGAGAAGTCCAAGATCAAGGCACTGGCAGTTTTGGTGTTGGAGGGTCTTTTCCTGGTTCATAGATGGCACATTCTCACTGTGCCTTTACGTGGTGGAAGGGGAGAGCTAGCTCTTGGGCACTAAACCCTCATGATCTAATTACCTCCCAGGGGCCACACCATCTAATACTGACTTAAGGGTTAGCATTTCAACATATTAATTTTGGGGGACACAGACATTCAGACCATAATCAAAGGGTTTATTTTTGAATCATTCTGTATTAGATGTAAGGTGCTCTGGAAGAAGACAAAGTCTAATAGATTTAGGCAAGGGGCAATGGGTTTGCTAGGATCTGGAGGTGGTTTAGAATATCGAATAGGATGACTGGGATGAGCTTTTTGAAAAGGTGATACTAGAGTTAAGAAGGTGATGAAATTAATCCTCAGGATATCTTGCAGAAGAACATTCCACGCGGCTTGCACAAAGCCATGAAGGTGGGAGAAAGTCTGGCATATTGGAGGAAAGCAAGATGGGCAAAGAGAGTTGTAGGCAGAAGATGTGTCAGGGAGAAAAGGGTTGTGTGTGTTCCCCCAGGGCCCTTCATGCCACCGAAATGGACAGCAGTGCGAGGCCTTGGACAGAGTGGGGACTAGATCTATCCAGGGATTTTTGTTTGTTTGTTTGTTTTCTTTCTCTTTTCCCCAAGGTTTTAAGAGGGTCACTCAGGGTGCTGTGTTGAGAATAGACAAAGGCGGCCAAAGGTAGGAGACTAGATGTGGTCAAGCGATCAGATTCTGGATGTATCTTGAAAGGAGAATTATCAGGATTCCTTGATGGTTGGATGTGGGGTGTAAGGCAGGAGACAAAGATGAAGCTAAGGTTTTGGACTGAGCAACTGGAGAGAGAGAGAATTGTCTTTAACTCTGATGGGGAAAGCAAGGGTAGAGCATACTTGGTAGGGAAGGTCAGTTTTGTATATGTTGAGTTGGTGTTATTATTAGAGATCCAAATGGAAATGTTGGGTAATCACAAGACTGGATGAGATCAACAGAGTAGGCTGAAGAGGACAAGAAAGATTTGAGCACTGAGCATTCCAGTAAAGGAAACCTGAAAGTGGTCATTGAAGTAGGCAGGAAGCAGAGCACCGCCAGATGAAGAGGAGTGTTCAGTTGTAACAAATGCTGCTGATAGAATAAGTAAGATGAGGACTGAGAATTGGCACTTGGATTAGTAACATGGAGGCCATTCTTTTTTTTAATTTTCGAGTTGGAGTCTCTCACTCTGTCACCCAGGCTGGAGTGCGGTGGCACGAACATGGCTCATCATAGCCTTGAACTCCTGAGCTCAAGCTATCCTTCTACCTTGGCCTTCCAGAGTTCTGGGATTATAGGTGTGAGCCACTGTGCCTGGCTGTCATTGGTTTTGACAAGAGCAATGTGAATGGAGTGGGGTAGAAAAAACCTAATTGCAATATTTTAAAGGGAGAATAGGAAGAGAGGACTTGTTGACATTGTGTCTAAACAAGTCTTTGCTTTCAGGAGGAGAGAAATGAGACAGTAGCTGGATTGAGAAAATGGGAGCAAGAAAAAAGACATGGAAATTACGATTTAGGCTGGGCACAGTGGCTCATGCTTGTAATCCCAGCCCTTATTGCTTGAGCCCAAGAATTTGAGACTGACCTGGGCAACATAGTAGATCTTGTCTCTGCAAAAAATAAAAAAAAAGTAGCCACATATACTGGCATGCTGTAGTTGCAGCTACTCTGGAGGCTGAAGTGGGAGGATTGCCTGAGCCCAGGATGTTGAGACTGTGGTGAACTGTGATTGTGCCACTGCACTCCAGCATGGTTGATAGTGAGGTCCCGACTGAAAAATAAAAAACAGCCGAACTTAGTGGCTCAGCCTGTAATACCAGCAGTTTGGGAGGCCGAGGCGAGTGGATTGCCTGAGCTCTAGGGTTCGAGACCAGCCTGGGCAACTTGATGAGACCTCGTCTCTACAATAAATCAAAAATTAGCCAGGTGTGATAGTACACGCCCGTAGTTCCGGTTACTTGGAAGGCTGAGGCAGGAGAATCGCTGGCCCCCCCAGCAGGTCGTGTGTGCCATGGCACTCTAGCCTGGGCGACAGAGTGAGACTCCAACTCAATTAAAAAAAACAGCAAAAGTAAACAAAAATAAAAAAGTAAAGAAAATTACATGTTTTTATGGTGATGAACATGATCCAAGAAAGAAGAAAGAGTAGGTTATACTTAAATTTGGTGAGATGCATCACTTTTGCTTATTAGGCGTCTGTGTTTTCTATTATATTCTGTTGTAATGAACACAAACTGCCCCAAGGAAGAGGACTTTTTTGTTTACTTGAAGTGCTTTGGCTTTAGGCTTCAGTAACAAAAAGCAGACTGTAAGAGACACACTGATTTAGCCCTAGGGTAACGGGGGTGAGAGCTGGCCTTTTTTCTTGGGGACTCTTCTTAAGTCTAGAAAGTAGAAGGCAGAATTCTTTGAGGTTGTTGATTTCTTTAATGAAGATTATTTGTCAGCGTTTAGATGCTTGACTTTTGAGTATTTTCCACAATGGTGGGACATGGAGGTATTGAGGAGGTAAGAAGTTACTATGTGCAGTTATAGAGTTTTAGTAAGCTCTTTTTCTCAGTCTTCCTCTGTCGTCTTTGGTATTTGCGAGTCCCTAGGTTTCTAGTTACCTGGGTCCTGGGGGCAAAGTATCCATTCCTCTTTCCTCCTCAGTTTTTTTAGAAACTAGGTAGTTTCTAAATCTTAGTTTAAGTTGTTTTAAGACGTGTCATGTATACTTTCTATAAATGAAAACTGTATTGATTGTAGGAAGATGTGCATAGAAGCTTTTTACTAATGAAGAAAAGTTCTTGTATGGAAATAATTATACATATTTACCAGCATTTGACTACTGTGTGAATGGTGGACAATGAGTATACTGATCACAGAATGCTATGTTGGTTTGAGTATATTAAGCAAGAGTATTAGAACAGGAAAGATAATTTAAACTGTCTTAAAAGAAATCTTAAGACTAGATTGCAAGCTACATTATGCTAGGTTTCTAAATTTTTGTAGCTCCAGGATTTTGATAACATTTTCCTGGCTGGTTTTAGGTATTTTATATTATTTTATTTTTTTGTGTATTTGTTTTTAATGATCTTAAGTCTTATGCTCATACATAATTTGTAGATTTGTGTATATCTCCTCTACTTTAATCCTTCTGAGTTGGCAAAAGCACCATTCCCATTCATACATACACAGAAGTTCCACAGTTTTATATGTTTTTGGTGGCTGTTTAGAGACAGTCCTAAATTAGAACTTAGTCTGATTTAGGTAGTAAAGAATTTAAAAGTAAAGGTTAACTTGCTATTATTTTCTGTCACACTGACTTTTAAAAGAATCTGACCTTAAAGATTACCCATAAAAATGTGATAAGCATTAATTATTCTCTATTTGATATTACACTAAACCACGCAAAAATACCTTTTAATAAGTAAAAGGCAGCATTTTTAGATACAGGGAATTCTAATTGGATTGGTGTAGTTAAGACCAAAAATATAAAGTAGACATTGCTACTTTATCTTCAGTCCTTGCCTCTTAAGTGACTAATAATGAACACCAAACAGGTGAGTCTTGCTTGGTTAAGAGACTTCTCCAGTATTTACATATATTCATATAACCAGTTATGTAAATCTAAATATAAAATCAATCTCTAATAGATTTTTATGATGTTATTCACCATCTTTGTGAAAAGTTGAACATTGCTAATCAAGTACAGTCTTATCTTTAGAAGGGGAAAACAGTGACAGCATTTATTAAATTGGAATTACTATTAAAATTCAGAAAACCGATCTGTTCGCTTAACCACAGCCAGTCTTAGTTAAATTGGGACTGTCTAACAAAAATATTCTGTCAGCCACTCGTGATATGAATTCTGGTGTATACGATCAATTAAATTAAGTCATGAGACATTTCTGTTTTGTAATAAATAAAGCAGGGACCAATTATTACTCATTAGTAGCTTTTTTGAGATAAGCTATCAAATCTGCCCTTTCTACCTTCTTAATGCCTACGAAGATCATTTTTGTTCCAGGGATGTACTTTTTGGGATTCTCCAAATACTCCCTCAGTGTATCTCTTCGCCAGGTGATGCCTTCTTTGTTCCTAGTGGTGTCTGTGTAAGAGAATCCAGTGACCTGACCTGTCTTCCGTCAAAAGAGACCATGGAGATTTGGCCCAGTCTTGTGGTTGCCTCCCTTTTCCGTGGGCACACTTCTGAACATCTTCTTGCCTTTCTCAGTATCAACCGTATTTAATTCTTTCAACTGTGGGCAGTATAGAGGTTCCCGCTCAGAAACCAGATACTCTGTTCTCTCTGGTTTTAGGTCTTTTCATAGTTATACATGGCACATTGAAGTGACCCACAAGAAGCACATACAAATCAACCATTCTTTTTTGGTTTTTAGTGTTATCTTACGTTGTGCATAATGAAAACTTTTATAGAAAACAGAATTATAAATGTTTAATATCATGAATACTTTTCTTTCAGATTGTCTGCAATGGTGAAATGAAGTAACTCAAGATGAGCAAGTTAAAAGTGATATCAGAGAAAAGGTACTGTAATTCTAAATATCAATATGTATAAATTTCTGTAAATATATGGCAATTATTTCAAACTCAGCATTTTACAAATTTTATGTTTATAAGTAATAGTACGTTATATTTGTATAGTTAAAAAATATTTATTAATGCTTAACTAGTCAAAGTACAAGTCAGCAAACTATGATCTATGGGGCCACCTCCTTTTCTTTTCACTCAGACTGGACTGGCATGATCACAGCTTACCTCACCCTTAACTTCTGGGCTCAAGTTGATCTTCCTACCTCAGGCTCCTCAGTAGCCAGGACTACAGATGTGCACCACCATGCGCAGCTAATTCTTTCTGATTTTTTTTTTTTTGTAGAGGCCAAGTCTCACTATGTTGCCCAAGTTAGTCTCAAACTTCTGGGCTCAAGCAGCCCTCCTTCCTTGACCTTCCAAAATGCTGGGATTACAAGAGTGAGCCACTGTGTCAGGCTATCTCCTGTTTTTGCATGACCCATGAGTTAAGGATGGTTTTTATACTTTTAATGGTTTAAAAAAATAATATTTTGTATGAAGGTTGTATGAAATTCAGATTTCAGTGTACATAAATAAAGTTTTACTGGAACACAGCCATACTTATTCATTTACATATTTTTTGTGGCCAATTTTATGTTAAAATTACCAAATTGAGTAGTTGTTAAAGAGACTGTATAGCCCACATTGCCTAAAATATATATACTGTTTGACCCTTTTACAAGTTGAAATGACTCCAAGTTAAAGCACAGAGGAACACTGAATACAGTAAGGCTTATTGAGATAGAAAAGGGTCAAGTCTTTCTTCTCCCTCCTCATGGTATGGCATATTGCAACTATGTCTGAGAAGTCACAAGTCTTAGTCACACTGGGTCTCAGATCCCTCTTCCAGAGATCTAAAACAGCGGAAGAAATAATACTTTTAGGTATTGTTCTGAAATTTTTTCCTTATTTTGCTCAAAGCACACCAATTTCTACAGAAAACTTTTTATATACTTTCCGTGTCTCCAGAGGCTTCTGTGGATGCTCTCTTTTATTTATTTTTTGCTTTGCCTTTTTTAAGTTTATTTTTCAATCATGAGGTATCTATTAAATACTTTTATGTGCCTAGATTTGTACTAAATCTGTTTTCCAAAAAGATAATACTGTATTATATTTGCTCTAGCACTGTGTAAGAGTTTGAGTTCTTCTACATCCCCACCAAAACTTGGAATAATCATTCTTGTTAGATTGTAGTTATTCTAATGGGGTATAGTAGTATCTCATTATGATTTTAATTTATATTTTCCTAGTGACTAGTGATGTTGAGCATCTTTTCTTGCACTTATATTTGCCTTCAGCATACCTTATTTTGTTCTTTTCAAATCTTCCTGTTCTTTAAATTAGGTTTTTAAAAATTATTGAGTTTTGCAAGTTCTTTAAATACAGTTGGTTCTTCATCTGTGAATTCAACCAACCATGGATAGAAATTATTTGGAATAAAATGGATGGTTGCGTCTGTACTGAACACGTACAGACTTTTTTTTCTTGTCATTATTCTCTAAACAATATAGTATAACAAATATTTGCGTGTCATTTACATTTTATTATGTATTATAAACAACCTAGAGATGATTTAAAGTAGGAGAGTGTGTGTAGGTTATATGTAAAAATTACACCATTTTATATAAAGAACTTGAGCATCCGTAGATTTTGGTATCCCGGGGGTCTAATCCCGGGCGTCTGAAACTATACCCCTTGAATACCTAGGAACAACTTATTAAAGATACAAGTCTTTTATTAGCTATTTAAATTATAAACACTTTCATCCAGTTTGTGGCTTGTCTTTTATATTCAAAACAGTATATTTTAAAGATCAGAAATTTCTAATTTTGATAGTATCTGCTTTGTGTATTCTCTTATGAATTATGTTTTTAGAGTTGTATCTAAGAAATATTTGCCTAAGCAGTGTTTACCAACATTTTCTCCTGTGTTTTCTTCCAGAAGTTTTTATACTTTGTGAATTTACTTTTAGGTCTGTACTTCATTCTGAGTTAATTTTTGCAAATGATGTGAAGTATGGAAGAAGTTTTTTTTTTTTTTTCCTCGTGGCTATTCACATGTTTCAGCATCATTTTTGAAAATACTGTCCTTTCTCCACTAAATTACCTTTGTACCTTTTTTAATAAAATCACTTGTCCCATGTATGTGTTAGTCTATTTTTGGACTCTGCATTGTTCCATTGATCTAATTGTTTGTACCTCACTGCTTTGATAACCATAATTTATAATGAATATTGAAATTGGATAATGTTGGTCTTCTTTGTTTCATTTTTTTCTCAATGTTTGGGCTGTTTTAGGTTCTTCGCATTGAAATTGAATTTAGCTTCAGTTTGAAAATTTCTGTAAAATAATATGCTGGGATTTTTTTTTTTTTATTGCTTTGATTCTCTAGATCAGTTTGGGAAGAATTGTCATCTTAACAATATTGACTCTTTTTACCCTCCAACATGGTATATCTCTCTTTTATTTATAATTTTCTTTCATTTCAGTAGAATTTTATAATTTTCAGTGTACTGATCATTCAGGTTATCTGTCAGATTTGTCTTTTTCATTTTTTTATACTACTGTAAATGGTATTGTTTTTATCAACTTCAGTTTCCTATTGATAGTTGCTATATAGAAATATAATTGATTCGTGGATATTGTACTTGTATACTGCAGTCTCGCTGTTAATTCCAGTAACTTTTTTGTAAATTCCCTTAGAATTTCTTCATTGACAATCATGCAGCTTGTGAATAAAGATGGTTTTATATCTTTCTTACCAATCTGGATGTCTTTTGTTTCTTAGCATTCACTCTTTTACCTTTAAGTATTTTGTAGCTGTAGGCTTCTGTAGATGCTTTTTATCAGGTTGAAGAAATTCTTTTCTATTCTAGTTTGCTGAGAGTTTTTTTATTCAGTATGATTGTTGGGTTTTGTAAAATCCTTTTTCTGTCTCTTGAGATGGTTGCAAGACTTTCCTTTTTTAATTTATTAATAGGTGAATTGTATTGAGTGGTATTCGAGTATTAAACCAACCTTGCATCTCTCTGATTGACCTCAGTGGTCATGATATATAACTATTATTCTTTTTGGAATATTGTTAGATTTGATTTACTGAAAGATTGTTTAGAACTTTTACATCTATGTTCATGGGGCATATGAGTCCATAATACTGTCCAAACAGAATTTTGACATGGGGATGTATTTTCTTTTTCAATTTTTTAGAAGAGTTTTGTATATAATTGGTATTATTTCTTTTTCAAATGTTTTGGTAATATTCATCAGTTAAGGCATCTTGGCTTGGAATTTTCTTTGTGGGAAACTTTTTATATATAAATTCATTTTCTTTAATATGTATAGCTAAGCACTATGAAAATTTTCTATTTTTATTTTTTATAGAGACAAGGTCTTACTATGTTGCCTAGACTGGTCTTGAACCCCTGGGCTCAAGAAATCTGCCTGCCTCTGCCCTCCAAAGTGTTGGAATTACAGGCATGAGCCACTGTGCCCAGCCAGATTTTCTGTTTCTTTTTGAGTGAGATTTTGTGTCCGTGGTAGGCTGAATATTGACCCTCTAGAAGTAATGTCCATGTCTTAATCTCCAGAACTTGTGAATATGTTAATTTACTTGGTAAAAGAACTTTGTAGAGGTGAATAAATTTAAGGACTTTGAGATGAAGAGAGTATCCTGGATTATCTGAGTAGGCCCAGTCCTATACAAGGACTCTAATAATGGGGAGGCAGAAGAAAGATCAGAGTCAGTAGTAGGAGACGTGGTGATGAAGGAAGAGTTTAGAGTGGTGTGAGACAAGGAATCCAGGTGACCTCTAGAAACTGAAAAAGGCAAAGAAATGGATTCTCCTTCACAGCCTGCAGAGCAACTATTTCTTCCTATGCCTTGATTTTAGCTCAGTGAAACGTGGGATTTCTGACTTCTAACCTGTAAGATAATAAATTTGCATTGTTTTAAGCAACTAAACTTGTGGTAATTGGTTACAGCAGCAATCAAACTACTATAGAGACTCTCTCTCTCTCTCTTTCTCTTTCTTTTGAGTTGGTGTCCCAGTCTGTTTCCCAGACTGAAGTGCAGTGGCACCATCATGGCTCATGGTAGCCTCAACTTCCTGAGCTCAGGTGGTCCTTCTGCCTCAGCCTCCTGAATAGCTGGGACTTCAGCCACGTATCACCATGTCTGGCTGAATTTTTTGTTTTTTTGTAGAGAGATGTTCTCACTGTGTTGCCTAGCCTGGTCTTGAACTCCTGTACTTAAGTGTATCCCCCTGCTTTGGCCTTCCAAAATGCTGGGATTATAGGCATGAGCTATTGTGCCCAGCCTATTATAGTGTCTTTTGAGGAATTTGTCTATTTGTTGCATGTTGTACAATTTAGGCATAAAGTTGTTGAAAATATCCCTTTGTTACCTTTTTTTTTTTTTTTTTGAGTTGGAGTCTCACTCAGTTGCCCAGACTGGAGTGCAGTGGCCGTTCCCTGCCACCGCAGCCTCGACCTGCTGGGCTCCGGTGATCCTTCCACCTCAGCCTTCCAGTAGCTGGAACTACAGGCACGCGCTACCACGCCTGGCTAATTTTTTTGATTTATTGTAGAGATGAGGTCTCGCCAAGTTGCCCAGGCAGGTCTCGAACCCGTGGGCTCAGGTAATCCACTCACCTCAGCCTCCCAGAGTGCTGAGATTACAGGTTGCGCCACCGAGCCCGGCCTATTATCTTTTAAATATCTAGACTAGTGATGTTAGTTCTCTCATTCCTAGCACTGGTAATTTGTGTCTTGTCTTTTTTCTTGATCAGTTTTGTTGGAAGTTCAGTTTTATGGATATTCTTAAACAGAAAGCTTTTGGATTCATTTTTTTCCCCTATTGCCTTTTTCTTTAATTTCTGCTCCCCCTTCCCACCTCTATAGGTCAGTGTCTCATTCTGTTGCCCAGATTGGAGTGCGGTGGCATGCCACCATGCCTGGCTAATTTAAAAAAATTTTTTTACAGAGATGAGGTCTTTCTTTGTTGCCTAGGCTGATCTCGAACTCATGGACTCAAACAATCCTCTCTCTCATCCTCCCAATGTACTGGGATTACAGGTGTGAGCACTGAGCCTGACCTTGATTTCTGCTTTGATTTTTATTATTTCCTTGATTCTACTTACTTTGAGTTTCATTTGCTCTTTTTGTCTTATTTCTTTTTTTTTTCTTTTTGAGTCACAGTCTCACTCTGTCGCTCAAGCTGGAGTGCAGTGGCACGATTATGGCCACTGCAGCCTCCATCTGCTGGGCTCAGGCGATCCTTCTGCCTCATCCTTCCAAGTAGCTGGAACTACAGGCTCACACCACCACACCCGGCTAATTTTTTTTAGAGACGAGGTCTCACCAAGTTGTTTAGGTTGGTCTCGAATTCCTGGGCTCAGGCATTCCTTTCGCCTCTGCCTCCCAAAGTGCTGGTATTACAGGCGTGAGCCACCACGCCTGGCTCTTATTTCTTAAGTTGGAAGCTAAACTTATTGCTTTGAGACATTTCTTCTTTTCTAATATGGGTATTTATTGTTGTCAATTTCCTTCTGAATACCATCTTAATGACACCCCACTAATTCTGATATGTTGTCTTTTCATTAGAATACCTTCTCATTTCTTTTTAAATTTCTTCTTTGATCCATGGGTGACTTAAAAGCTTGTTAGTTTTCAGATATTTGAGGTTTTTCTAAGGGTTTTTACTGATTTTAGTTTATTGTAATCAGAGAATATACTTTGTATGACTTGAATCCTTTCGAATATATTTGACATTGTTTTATGACACAGAATATGGTCTGTTTTGGTAAATATTTCATGACCACTTAATAAGAATGAATATTCTGTTGTTGGATGGAGTATCCTATAAATGTTAATTAAGTCACGTTTGTTGCTAGTATAATTGAAGTATTTTATTTTTTATTTTTGAATTGAGATCTTACTCTGTCACTCAGGCTGGAGTGTCGTGACACAATCACAGCTCACTGCAGCCTTGACCACCTAGGCTCAGGCAAGCTTCTGCCTCAACCTTCTGAGTAGCTTGGAGTACAGGTGTATGTCACCACACCTGGCTTATGTATTTATTTATTTCTTATTTTCTATTTTATTATTATTTTTTTTTTACTTTTACTTTGTTTTTTTAATTAAAAATTTTTTTTAAATTATTAAGATGTGGGGTACAATTCAGGGTTAGCTATACAAGCGTTGATTATGCAGGTACCCTTGTTGATGAGATATGCCCCTCCCTCCCCTAGGAGTTTCCCTCAACTGCCAATCCCATCCGCCCCCCCCGACAATTTCCCACTACTGCTAATTGCTTTCTTATAGTATTATAATTGTTCAAGATCTGCTTATGAGTGAGAACATATGGTACTCTGTTCTTTGTTTCTGTGATAGATCACAGAGTATGATTCTAAATCCATCCAAGTTGCTGCAAAGTCCATATATTTGTCACATTTTTTAAATCCAGTCCAGCTTCCAGACAATATGGTTGGTTCCATGTTTTTGCTATTGTGAATAGAGCTGCAACAAACATACGTGTGCAGATACTTTTTTGTAGAATGAATTTCTAGTTCTTTCAGATACCGCCACATTGTCTACCAAAGAGGTTGCACTAGTTTGCATTCCACCAGCGGTGTAGAAGCGTTCCTTCCTCTCCTCATCCTTGCCATCATCTGTTGTTGTTTGTTTTTATTAATGATGGCCATTCTTACTGGGGTTAGATGGTATCTCAGTGTGGTTTTGATTTGCCTTTCACTGATGATGAGTGAGGCTGAGCTCTTTTTCATGTGTCTTGGCTGCCCATGTATCTTCTTTTGAGAAGTGTCTATTCTTGTCTTTTGCTTACTTTTTAATGCGGCTGTTTGTTTTTTTCCTTTCGACGTGTTTGAGTTCCTTGTAGATCCTAGATGTTAGACCTTTGTCAGATACACAGTTGGCAAATATTTTTTCCCATTCTGTGGACTGACTCTCTGCTCTCTTGATGGTCCCACTTGTCTATCTTATTTGTTAAGGTTTGGGCATTTAGGGTTCTGAATAGGAATTGGTTGCCAGTTCCAATTTCCATAAGGCTGTCTCTTGCGTTTTCTAAGATTCTTAGAGTTTGAAGTTTTACGTTTAGGTCTTTGATCCATTTAGAGTTAATTTTTGTGTATGGTGATAGGTAGGGGTCCTGTTTCAATCTTCTACATGTGATCAGCCAGTTTTCCCAGCACCATTTACTGAATAGGTTCTCCTCTCCCTATTTTTTATTTTTTAAGAAACGAGCTCTTGCTATGTTACTCATGCTGGCCTCAAACTCCTAGGCTCAAGCGATCCTCCTTCCTTGGCCTCCCAGCGTACTGGGATGACAGGTATTTGCCACTGCACCTGTTTGTTCAAGTATTTGTTACCTTTACTCATCTTCTATCTGCTTGTTATGTCAATTTTGAGATGGAGATATTGACATCTCTGTGAATTTGTCTATTTTTCTTGCGGATTCTATCGATTTTGCTTCATATAATTTGAAACTTATCGTGATGTTTAGGACCATTGTGTCAGTGAATTGATTACTATTAAATGGCCTTTATTTCTGGCAGTAATTTTCTTGTGAAATCTATTTTGTTTTATGTTAATAGAGCCACTCTGGCTTTCTTTTGGTTAGTATTAACGTGATTTAAAAAAAATTCTTCTATTTTTAGCCTATTTCTGTCTTTAAAGTACATTTCTTATAGGTAGCATGTATTAGGTTTTCTTTTTTATAAAGTCTCCTCTTTACCTTTCGAATAAGGGTTTCAGGCCCTCTACACTTAATGTGTTTAAAAATATCTTACTCTTTATTTTCTATTGGTCTCATCTGTTCTTCCTCATTTTCTGCTTTCTCTTAATGAGTTTTTTAATTCAATTTTATCTCCTTGTTGACCTACTAGCTCCTTGTTAGTTAGAACCTGTTTTGTTATTTTAGTGGTTCTTGTAGGATTTTCCTTTACATGTGATATACTTACCAGAGTCTGTCTTTAAGTTCTGTATCACTTCCTACACCATATGAAACCCATCTCTTCCCTCTCTAACTTTTGTGCTATTTTTGTGGCACACTTACTTTTACATATGGTATAGATCCAACACACTGCTTTGTTTTTGTTTAAACAGTCAATTATCTTTTTTTTTTTTTGAGTTGGAGTCTCACTCTGTCACCCAGACTGGAGTGCAGTGGCCGCCCCCGGCCACCGCAGCCTCGACCTGCTGGGCTCCAGCGATCTTTCCACCTCAGCCTTCCAATTAGCCGGAATTACAGGCATGCGCTACCACGCCCGGCTGATTTTTTGATTTATTGTAGAGATGAGGTCTCCCTGCCCAGGCGGGTCTTGATCCCTCGGGCTCAGGCAATCCACTCACCTCAGCCTCCCAAAGGCGGGATTACAGTTATCTTTTAAAGAAGGATTTAGATAATACTCAGTATGATTGTCTGAGCACTTGCTTTTTTTGTTGTTTTTTAACAGAAATCCTTTTTTTCCCTTTTCATTGTTCCTCTGTATATAACCTGTCTTTTATTTGCCTGCTTTTTCACATTTTCTTTTTAAAAATCACTGGCTTTGGAAGGTTTGACCATAATGTATCTTGATATAGTTTTTCGTGTTTCTTGTCTATAGTTTATTGACTTTTTTGACTGTACAGTTTATCAAAATTGAAAAAATTTTGGCCACTAGTTCTTTAAATATTTTTCCTATCTTCTCCCTTTCTTCCTGTCCTTCAATTACACATATATTTTGGCTTTGTGCAGTTGTTCTGCAGATCACTGTTCTGTTAATTTTTTTTCTCTTAATTCCCTTTTCTTTCTCTACATAATTTTTATTGCTGTGCTTTCAAGTTCACTCATTTTTTTTTTCTTCTGCAACTATCAGATCTCCTCTTTATCTCATACAATGTATATGTTATCTCAGACTTTGTAATCTGATTTTAGTCTTCTTACTATTTTTTATGTGACTAACCTTTTTTGCACATCTGTGATATAGTTATAACACAAATTTTTAATATCTTTGTCAATTTTAGTGTTTGTATCAGTTCTTTGTTCATTTTGTTTAACAAATTGTTCTCATTATAGATTGTACTTACCTGTTTTTATGCATGCCTTGTAATTTTTTATTGGTAAATTTGACCTTGTGCTATCCTAGAGATTTTGTACTCCTTAAATCTTTTTGAGTCTTGTTCTGGGATGCAGCTAAGTAACCTGGAAACAGTTTGAATCTTTTGATTCTTGCTTTTAATATTTATTAGATAGGATTGGAGCTATTCTCAGTCTGTGACTAAATTATTCCTCACTACTGAGGCAAGACCTCTGTTGTGTACTCTACCCAGTACCCTGCTAATCTTGAGAGTTTTCCATTTAGATTGATGTGGACAGATGCGTTTCCCTATCTGGTTATCACCTGGCAGTATTAGCTTGCATCCTTTCAGATAGTTCTTTTTCTTGTTTGAGGAGTTTCCTCACACTCTGTACTCAGCTGCACATTTGAGGGGAGCCCATGGTAGGTAGATTCTGGAGACTCTCTCTGTGCAGCTCTCTCCTCTCTAGTAGTCTCTCCTTTGAATTCTAGTCACCTTGGTCTTTGTAGAGTCAGCTTTGTCTCCTCATCTCAAGGAGCATGTTGGGTTCTGCCTGGGTTCTCCCTTCCTATATTGCCTGAAACTATCAAGCTCTAAGCTGGAACAGTTGTTTGGTTGGCTTCATTTATTTCCTGGCTTTCCATCTTGCTGGGATATGAAAGTCCAAGGCCACCTTTGGTTTTATGTTGCTAATTCAGTGGATTTTTTTTTTTTTTTGCTCTGTCTTATTTAACTTCTAAGCAGCAATTGACATTTCTTTATGATTTTTCCTCTCCTTTTTGAAACAAGCATTTGTTTTCTTATTTTTCTTCCTACTTCATTGGTCACTGCTTCTGAATCTATTAATACTTATGGGACTTTTTTTCTGTAGGACCTCTACATGTTTCTTAGGACTCAGTCCTACTTTTTCTTTTCTTAATATATACATTCTTCTTAGGCAGTTTCATCTGAGTCTTGTTGATTTACATTTCTTTTGTAGTAGTTACCAACTCCTGTGTGTCTAAATGCCTATTAGATATTGCCTCTTAGAAGTTTCTCAGTGATCTCTAACATAATGTGTTTCCCACATTGAGCCTCTGCACATCTTTTTATCCTCTAGTGTTAGCCAGTCCAAATTCTTGGCATTCTAACCATGCACAAGTGCAAGCTATAAATCTGGGAATTATTCTTGACAATCTTTTGGTTAGCACCCTACATTCAGGCCACTAGTGAATACTATGAGTTTTATTTTATTATTATTTTTTTGTAGAGATGAGGTCTCACTGTGTAGCTCAGGCTGGTCTCAAACTCCTGATCTCAAGCAATCCTTTGGAAAGTAAAGTGATTTCCAAAAAGGAGCTCCCATTTTTTTTAACCTTTAATATTGACTTATTGGTAAAGGTAGATTAAAAGGTAGCATATGTAAGTTAATCTCATAGTAGTGGAGAAGAGAATAGTGGTTATCAAAGGGTGGGGTGGGGGGAAAGTGTAGTAGAGGGATAGATAGAAAGAGGTTGGTCAGTGGGGACAAAGTTACAGTTAGATGGATGACTAAGTTCAGGTGCACTGTTGCACAATGGGATGACTATAGTTAGCAATGATATATATTTCAAAATAGCTAGAATAGAGGATTTTGAATGTTTTCACCACAAAGAAATGACAAGTGTTGTATACATGTAGTGAAACATCACATTTGTACCCTATAAACATGTACAATTATTATGTGTCAATTAAAAACAAAAATTTTTAAAAGATAGTACAACTTTCAGAACATGCAGATCACTATCTTTTCAGTTTTAGTTGTTTTTAGAACTGTCAGAATGGAGAAAGGACCATCTTTCTAATTCTGTCTTCTGCATGGTGATGCTTTTACATTATGTTCTATTAATGGCATTAGCCTCATGTGGATTATTTAATTACTCTACAACATTGCAGTTGATTTAATTATAAGATTTACTTTGGTTCAGATAAAAATATAATGCACTTAATATATAGTTCAGATAAAAATATAATGCACTTAATATATAGCAATGAATTAGTTCAGATATAGGCTAAGCTTGTGTAGTACATACATACCCTGAAATACAGTGGCTGAATACTCAACTTTATCTTATTTAACATAGGGATGATTGTTCAGAGTGGTAAAATGCTCTATTCTCCTCAATATGTAGCTTCTGTCTGTCCAAGGCATTTCTTGTTCTCACCATCTCATAGCCAGTGGGAACTGGGAAAGGATGTGTATCTTATTCCTAAGGACAACACCTGGAGAGTGACTTCTCGTCTCCTTCTACCTTATGGGCCAGAACTTCATCATATGGCCGTGCCTGGTATGGTAGTCATAAGGACTGTTCACACATATTCTGATTCTTTTTCCTTCATGCATATGGCATGGTTGTTTTATATTTTCTTTGTGGTTAATCTGTAAAATACGAGTTGAAGTGATATTTGCCATTTCCAGATGAGAGCTTGGAGAGTTAGTACACCCCGAGTCACATCTCTCTCTTTTTTCCTCCTGCTGTTGCGAGCATAGAAACATCTCTGGCAGCCTGGGTCCTTGAATGAGTAGCGTACCCTACTGACCTGTCTTGAACATGTAATATGAGCATGTGTCGCTTAAGCCAAGAGGACTGTGGAGTGTTTATGTGGGCATTTTAACTTAATCCAGAAGTTCTCAAGGTGTTATTTGTGGTCCTCAGAGGCATGAGGTCAAAACTGTTGTTACTGACATACTGAGATACTATTTGCCTTTCGCACATTCTTTCTCTCATGAGTGTAGAGTTTTCTAAAGGCTGCATGATGTGTGATATCTAACAGATTGAATGCAGAAATAGAGATAAGAATCTGTCTTATGCTGAGCCATGTACTTATGAGATTTGTAATGTAATATAAGACGTGTAATAATGTAAACATATAACATGTAAAACAATGCTGCTCTTCTCTCTCTCTCTCTCTCTTTATTTAAAGAGACTAGATGTCACTGTTGCCCAGGCTGGAGTGCAGTGGTGCTGTCATAGTTTATTGCAGCCTCAGTCTCCTGGGTTCAAGAGGTTTTCCCACCTCAGTCTCCCTAGTAGCTGGAACTACAGGCATGTGCTACCATGCCTGGCTAATAAATTTTTTTTTTTTTTTTTGGTATAGACACGGTCTTGCTGTGTTGCCCAGGCTGGTCTTGAATTCCTGGCTTCAAGTTATCCTTTTGCCTCAACCTCCCAAAGTGTTGGGATTATAGGCATGAGCCACAACATCTGGCCTAAATTTGCATATTTAAAAACTTTATGTTAATGATATATTGTACCTATTCTTAAAGTTTTTATTTTTTTAAATTTGCAGATTTATACATAATGATATTTGTTTTCATTTCTGTACTACGCTGACTGGCTGAAAAATTGGTAAATATTGTGTAAACTTATTTTTAAATGGTATATTAGTTACATTTTCCAATAATTGCTCAGTAATTTTCTTTCAACCCAGGCATCTTTTCAGGTGAAGTACTCTCAAATATAAAGCATTAGGCTCAGTTGTTAATCTGAAGAAATTATAATAGATATAATGTTTTCCCTATGTTTCAGATTTTTTGGGTTCATTTTGAAGTATGACATCGTATTGCTTATTCTGTGTTAGCTTTGGTTCTTACTCCTGGGTGTATAGAATAAGACATGCATGCAAGGTCTCTGTGGAACCTGCATAATTTCAAGAAGAGGTAAATTATATGAATACATTTTGCTACTGGAAGTGGAGGGACTGGTGGAAGTGGGTGCTATATTTGAATTGCAACCTGAAATGAAGAGCCAGCCATATGAAAAACCTTAAGAAATGGTTCTCCTTATTGAGAGAACAGCAAATATGAAGACCTAGAGGTTGGGAGAAAAACTTGCTCTGTTCAAGACCTTCAATAGTAGTAACTACAGGAGGCTTTTGGGAGACCTCAGGGTGCAGAAGACAAACAACAGTATGTGAATAAATGGAGAGAGCAGGTACATTCTTCTCTGTGAAGAGTGCCAGAGACATGGGGGATAGCTGGTAGGAGCTTCTAGGTTGTATTTGTATGCTGATAGGCATGATTAGTTGAAGGGTAGAGATAGGTGATGAATCAGAGAAAGGATAATTGAAGGAGCAAATACTTGGTTAGGTGCCGTGGCTCATGCCTGTAATCCCAGCACTTTGTGAGACAGAGGCGAGAGGATTGCCTGATCCCAGGGGGTTGAGACAAGCCTGGGCAAATTGGAGAGACCTTGTCTCTGCAATAAGTTAGAAATTAGGGGAGTGACTGCCGGCTTCAGGCTCTGCCTCAGCACTGCAGTGCTTGACTGGACATTGGCACCAAGGGTCATGGAGGGAGCGCAGCAAGGGAGCCAGAGGCAGAGACCCACTAGAGAAGATGAAACAGGCATCCTGCCACCATCTTGAAAACTGGGCAGAGAAGTGCCCCGGCTTGCTCACCATGGAGCCAGCAGCAGATCCGATCTCTAATGACTGGTGAGTTAACTACTCAGGGGTTGATCATACCCAGAGGGAGTGTCTTGAAAGCAGAAACTTCAGAGAGACAGGATGAGTGCTCAGTCTCAAGTGCCTCACCCCCTACCCTGTTCAGCTGTGGGACAAAGGGTGTGATGAGAAAAGGATGAAGAAGACCCCTGAAGAGATCAGCGTTGAATCCAGGGCTCTGCCAACCCCTTCCCACTTAGCAATCTTCTGAGTGTCAGACCCAGACTGCTGGGGCATAACTGAGAAGGACGAACCAGATGGAGCCTGGACATCAGCTGCGACTCTACTCCAGGATAAGCCTGGCTGGGCCACCCCCAGCCAGTACTGAGGAAGGAGACAATCCCACACCACCTCACCAGAGGGGATCCCCCTGGCCATAAAGAGTGGGAGGGGAGGACTGCAGCCCCACCTACCCTCACCACTCCTTCCTCATTCTCTGGGCCATGCACTGGAAAGATTGTGAATGAGGCAGCAGTTCCCTGGGACAGCAGATGGACTTACCTGTGAGCAGCAGAGAGGACCAATTACAGAACCTGCCACAAGAGGGTGCTTAGTGCCCAGAAATTTTCTTTAAAAAAAAATTTTTTTTTTTTGCGTGAATGTATATGTGACAGTTCAATTTGCATTGCCCCCCTTTCTTCTTTTCTTTTTTTTCTTTCTTTTTTGGTTTTTTGTTTTCTGTTTATGTGTGCATGAATGATTCCATGTTCATCTTTCAGTTTTTTTCTTCTTTCTTTTAGTTTAATGTGTGTGTGAATGTATGTGTGAGGGTTTGAATTATATTCCCTTTAAAATACTTTTTTCTGCTTTCATTTGTGTTGGGTGTGTGTGTGTCAGTTTTCCTGTTTGTTTTTGGGGGATTTTGTATTTTTCCCATTTTTTGTGTGTGTGTGTTTTATTGTTTTTTGCTTTGGTTTCTGCTTTTGTTTTTCTGTGTTTTTTAAAAATGATTTTTGTCTTATTTCATTCTACTCTTTGCTGTTTTCTTTATTGCAGTTACTTTATCTTGAACTCAGGGGTACACACACGAACCCATTGCATCATTATATAGAGAGGTGGTGGAGGAGTGGTTCTCATGGATCCCATACTCCAGTCAGTGAACATTGTGATTTGCAAGTTTCTGAATGCTAGCTCCCCATCTTCCACCTTATTAGACTCTCAAAACTACAAGAGACAGCAAAACTTCCCACCCCCAGCCCTCTTTCAAAATAGAACAAATTCAAAGCCCTGATCAGGGAAGAATAGAGGGCTGAGCAAACATCATAAGTGAAAACCCCTCCCACTGCCACAAACCCACAAAGACATGGACACTAAACAGCATGATGCTGAACGACTCCTGGGTCAGCACAGAAATCACAAGATTCCTGGAAACAAATAAAAACAAAGAAATATCTTATCAAATCCTCTGAGATGCTGTGGAGACAGTTCCAAGAGGGGAATTTATATCTCTGTGAACACACATCAAGAAAATAGAAAGATCACAGGTTAACAGCCTAACTACCTATGGGAGCTGGAAAGGCAAGACCACCGAAACCCGAACTTTAGCATAAGAATCCAGATCACCAAAGTAAAAGCCCAATTTTGGGACATAGGAGACAAAAATACCATAGGAAAAAAAATCAACAAAACAAAAAGCTGGTTCTTTGAATGAATAAACAGGATCGATAGACCCCTAGCCAAAATTACCAAGAAAAAGAGAGAAAAGCCCAAATAAATACAATCAGAAATGCAAAAGATCATATTACAACTGACCCTGAGGAAATACAAAAGATTATCAGAGATTACTATGCATACCTGTATGGAAACAAACTTAATAGCCTAGATGAAATGGAGGACTTTCTGACATCACACAATCTCCTAAGGTTGAAACAAGAAGATATTGAGACACTAAACAGACCAATAACAACCCAAGAATTGACTCTGTCATATGAAAACTACCTGTCATAAGAAATCCTGAACCAGACGACTTCCCAGGGGAATTCTACAAAACATGCAAGGAGGAGCTCATACCAGTCCTGTTGAAAGTATTTTGGGCAATTGAAATTTATGAAGCTAACATCACACTGATACCCAAACCGGGTAAAGATCCAACAAAGAAAGAAAACTGCAGGCCAATATCCCTGATGAACATAGATGCAAAAATTCTCAACAAGATTCTAGCACATTGGATCTAACAACACATATCAAAAATCATACACCATGATCAAGTTGGCTTCATCCCCGGGATGCAGGGCTGGTTCAACATCTGCAAGACCATAAACATAATTAAATATGTCAGCAGATGTATACATAAGAGCCACATGATTATATCATTAGACGCAGAAAAAGCTTTTGAGAAATTCTTGCATCCCTTCTTGATAAAAACCCTTAAACACCTAGGCATAGAAAAAATATACCTCAAAATAGTAAGTGCCATCTATGATAAACCCACAGCCAGCATATTGCTAAATGGACAGAAACTGGAAGAATTTCCCCAGAAAACCAGACCAATCTCACAGCTCCTGTTCAACATTGTGTAGGAAGTCCTAGCTAGAGCAATTAGACAAGAGAAGAAAATAAGGGGTATTCACATAGGAAAAGAGGAAGTTAAGTTATCCCTCTTTACCAATGATATGATCCTATACCTCAAAAATCCAGGAGAATGTGTCAAAAGCCTCCTTGCACTGATAAATGACTTTGGCAAAGTCTCAGAGTACAAAATAAATGTGCAAAAGACGGTTACATTCTTATACATCAGTGAGAACCAAATAAAAAGCACAATCCTATTCATAAGAACCACCCCCCCCAAAAACCCCGAATTACCATGGCATTTTCCTAACCAGAGAAGTGAAAGACCTTTACAGTGAAAACTACAAAACACTGCTCAAAGAAACCCAAACAAATGGAAAAACTTTCCATGTTCTTAGATAAGAAGAGTCAACATTGTTACGATGTCCATCCTACCAAAGGCAATCTACAGATTCAACACAATACCCATTAAATTACCAACATCATTCTTCTGAGACTTGAAAATGACAATACAGAAATTCATATGGAAACATAAATGATCGCACATAACCAAAACAATCCTCAGCAGAAGAAACAGTGGGAGATATCATACTCCAGACTTTAATCTTTACTGTAAACTACAAATAATCAAACCATCCTGGTATTGATACAAGAACAGACATATAGACCAATGGAATAGGAATGAGATTCCAGAAGTAAAACCTCAATTTCTCAACCAACTCATCTTCAGCAAAGCCTTCAATAACAATCACTGGGGAGAGGATAACCTATTGAATAAATGGTTCTGGGCAAACTGGCAGTCAACATGCAGAGGATCGAAACAGAAACCCTACCTATCGCCATACTCAAAAATCTACTAAATGGATCAAAGATCTGAATGTGAAACCTGAAACTACAAAAATCTTAGAAAACATAGGAGACACCTTTATAAGAATTGGAATAGGCCACCAATTCCCGATCAAAACCCTAGATGTCCATGCCATAAGAGATAAGATAGACAAGTGGGACTTCATTAAACGTAAAAGCTTCTACAAAGCAAAAGGAACCATCAAGAGAATGAGAAGACAATCCCAGAATGGGAAAAATACTTGCCTGTGGGAGTCCTGCTCTTGCCAAAGGCGTGAGGTTTCCTGAAGGAGAGACGGATAGACGAAAGATGAAAATAATACTCGGACACCTGCTTGCTGAACAGGTGACATCCTTTATTAGTTAACAGAAAGCTTTTATACTGTTCGTTAAAGCGGCAAGACAAAGAAAATTCCTTCATGTACATATCCTTTAAAAGTTACCGCCATCAGCCGGGCTCGGTGGCTCAGCCTGTAGTCCTGTGCCTTTGGGAGGCTGAGGTGAGTGGATTGCCTGAGCCCGTGGGTTCGAGACCCGCCTGGGCAGCGAGACCTCATCTCTACAATAAATCAAAAAATCAGCCGGGTGTGGTAGCATGTGCCTGTAATTCCGGCTACTCGGAAGGCTGAGGCGGAAGGATCGCTGGAACCCAGCAGGTGAGGCTGCGGTGGCCGGGAGCGGCCACTGCACTCTAGTCGGGGCAACCGAGTGAGACTCCAACTCAGAAAAAAAAAAAGTTACCACCATCTAGCGGTCTTAGAAGAAACGAACAAGCCAAGAACACTATCTACTTTCAGTTAATGAGTCTTGAGATAAGTTTAAAAGGAGTTTCACTTAAATTAAACATAATGCATACAAGGTTTACTTTGATTTCGGTTCCACATCACTTGTCTAATTAAAAAGCCTTAAAATCACTAAAACAAAACTATAGATTGTACCTAGTGATAGTAGGAATATGAAGTCCATTAACTTGACCAAACAATAGTGGCTAGCGTTTAAAGAATAATTATGAAAGTGACTTACTGTGAAAATATATACACTAATCTTTACTCTGAATAAACATATAAAGTGAACCAAACATAATGAAATAAAACTAACACAACTGAAATTATTATGGTTGCATAATTGCTAATGAGCTTTTAAGTTTAGGATAATGGTGATTTGGCTGTTTTCCCTTATGCTTGGCAACCTCCTGGAAAACATTTTTGTTT
This sequence comes from Carlito syrichta, assembly GCF_000164805.1. Lineage (NCBI taxonomy): Eukaryota > Metazoa > Chordata > Mammalia > Primates > Tarsiidae > Carlito > Carlito syrichta. The sequence goes on from NW_007246467.1 coordinate 43,110, forward strand.
TAAGATAGGCACTTGAGCAATTATTATTATCTTTGAGGCACCAATTTTATCATTGTGTGAACTTAAATTTATGAACTTAAAACAATCTTCAAAGTAACAAACACTAAACTATAGCATTAAAACTTCATTAATGACTCAAAGTAAAAACCTTGTTAAACATAACCAGAGCCTAATAATTTTTGCCAACCCTCATACATATGTATATTGATTATATAAACTTGTATGATATTACATTTACCAATTACAATTAATACATGGATAAAACAATTATCATGTCTAGAATAGCACTGCCAACAACTCTCTTCAAAACAGTCCCAAATCACAGTCCTTGAAGTGCTTCAAGAAAGTTTCCAGGTGCACAGTTCTTCATGTAGCAGGAGTTTTTCTCTTGGTATTTTATGACCTTCAAAGCTTTGTAATCACCTTTCTTGTCCAGGTGTCTTCATTACTTTTCTCTTATCCTGCAGTGTTTATTTCTAAAGAAAACTCA
>NW_007246467.1:43665-58242 GCF_000164805.1 Carlito syrichta
AGTAAAAACCTTAACGATTAATCTTTATCCTAAGTCTGTGAAGGCAGTGTTATTAAATCACTTACATAACTCCTAGATAAGTGTTAGAACTTATAATGAAATTCATAGATGAACTTTACTATAAACTTGTGCTTCTAAAAAAACCTTTATGTCTAAACACTAAACTGCATAATTCTAAATCAAATGAGGAGTGAATATACTTATATCATTTTTTACTCAAGCAATGTCTAGTAACTTATAACCAAGTGAAAGAAAGCATTCTTGATGTGCTTCAGAATTTAACCCTTGCATATGTTACAAAAGGCCAAGCGGCATAGTGGAAAAATGGAAAAATGAACCATGACATTCTCAGGTTAGGTGTGAGTACTTCGCATAAACATGCCATTTTCTCCTTCCATGACTGCACAGAATTTCTTCAGCCGTACCTAACAGCAAAGGTGGAAGACAGAAGGGCCTCAGCTTCCTGGGCTCGCCCTGCGGGCTGGGGTCTTCGGCCCACCAGGACCCTGTCAATCAGGTGGACCTCCAAGGCCGGCTCCCAACACTTGCCAATTGTATATCGACAAAGCCTAACATCTAGGATCTACAAGGATTTCAAAAGTGCTGAAAGGAAAAAAAACCAGCCCTATGAAAAAGTAGGCAAAAGATATGAATAGACACTTCTCAAAAGAAGACTTATGGGCAGCTAACAGATACATTAAAAAGTGCTTGACCTCACTAATCATCAGAGAAATGCAAATCAAAACCACACTGAGATACCACCTAACCCCAGTAAGGATGCCCATCATTAATAAAACAAAAACCAACAGATGCTGGTGAAGATGAGGAGAAAAAGGAAACACTTCTACACTGTTGGTGGGAATGCAGACTAGTTCAACTTGTATGGAAAACAGTGTGGCTATTTCTAAAAGAACTAGAAATTGGCCTTCCATAAGACCCAGCAATGTCCCTACTGGGAATATACCCAGAGGAACTGAAATCATTCTTCCAAAAAGATACCTGCACACGCATGTTTATTGCAGCAGTATTCACAATAGCAAAAACATGGAAGCGACTGTGCTGCCCATCAAAACTAGACCGGCTAAAAAATATGTACATACATATTGGAATATTAGGCAGCCACAAAGAAGGGCATTCTTACGGTCTTTGCTGCAACTTGGATGGATTTAGAGTCTGTAGTACTCAATGATCTATCACAGAAGCAAAGAACTGAGTACCACATGTTCTCACTCATAAGCAGACCTTGAACTTTTTTCGTAATGCTATAAGGGATTGGCAGTAGCAGGACACTGTCAGGGATGGAGGGGGTGCACATAACATCAATAAGAGTACCTAATCTTAAACCAGGTGAAGTAGGGACCAAAGGGAGACCCAAACTTTACCTATACTATGACCACTTATATACCTGATTCTGAATTGGACCCCACATCTTAAAAAAAACAAATTACCCAGACATGGTGGCATGCATCTGTAGTTTCAGCTACTTGGAAGACTGAGGTGGAAGGATCTGATGAGCCCAGCAGGTTGAGGCTGTGGTGGCCATGAAAGTACTGCTGTGCTCCAGCCTGGGCAACAGAGTGAGACTCCAATTAAAAAACCAAAAAGAAGGAGCAGATACTTTGAGAATGTAAGAGGGACTGGGATCATGTGTTCAAGTGAAAGGATTTTTCTTACAGCTTTTTAATAGTGAGAATGCATAACTCTTCTGTTAAAAAAAACTCTTCCTGTCTCTCATTATAAAAGCCAAAGTCCTTAAAATGGGCCACAAGCCTGTAAATGATCTGCTGTCTTTGTATGTTCTCTCCCATGGCCACCTCCAACTCTCACCTCACCTCTTACTACTATTCTCCTTTAAGAGGTCTGCTGCAACCAACTGGCCACCTCACTGTTCATTGAGCACCACAGGCACGCTCCTGTCCTGGGATCGTGGTGGTTGTGCCTCTGTGTTTTGGACAGTTCTTTTTGCTGGTTCTGTATGACTTGCTTTCTCATTTCTTTTAGGCTTGTCTTTAAATGATACCCTCTCAATGAGGTGTTCTCTGACCACTCAGAATTGGCCCCCTCCTCCTATACATTTTATTCCTCCTATCTGCTTTTGTTCCATAGTACTTCCTGTCACCTGACATGCCATAGAATTTACATACGTATTTTACTTGCTTTTCATCTTAGAATGTACACTCATTAAGGGGTAGGGTTTTTTAAATCTTACATTGACGAAACCTAGAATAGTACCTTATGTGCAAATGCTTGTATGATGAACGGGAACAGGGAAGAAAGAATATAGGTAGAGAATAGATAGGTTTAAGGATCTGGTGGTGGGAAGATGAGTGTATTCTTGTTTGATTTTACAACAGTTGTGATGCAGGATGTTAACTGAGAATGGAGTGGGATGGGAGGAAGGATTTTTAAGAGTTTTGAGGAGAACAAAGAAAGTGTAAAAAGTCTTGGAGAGTGGAAAGGTGAACTTTCGGGGTGTGATGTAAGACTGGGCAGGGTTGAAGGGACATTTGCAAATTTTAGTTTTCTGAAAAGAATGTTTCTCACTTAAATTATGATTTTAACAATAGAAACTATAAAGTAAGGAAATATGACATGTAAATGCTTAATATTTTAAGAAGATTTTCTTTTTGAAGTGATCTTTATAGTATTGAATTTATCATTGATGTAGGATGTGCCCTAAGAATGTTCTACGTTCTTTTTAGCCTTACTAATAATTCTCGGGTTGTGGGACTCCTGGCTCAGCTGGAGAAGATCAATACTGAATCTGCAGAATCAGATAGTGCCAGATATGTTACATCAAAAATTCTTCATCTGGCTCAAAGTCAAGGTAAGTTTTAATGTCGTCCTTGCCTTTGGAGTGCTTTCTACATTCTTTTCAAAATAGATGCTAAAAATATTCAAACTTTTGATGAAGGGATGATTTTGTGTAAAAATTGAACTTTCTCAGATTGACTCGATATGTAGAAAACTGAATGATTTTGGAAGAGATTGGTCTTCAAAGCCTTGTTTCTTTTAATGATTACAGTTTTGCTTATATAGTGATTGCTACCCCTCATTTTCAAATATCACCTAATTCTAGTGCTACTTATCATAGAATGCTGGCAAAAAGTTGTCAAGCAGCATAGAATACTGGTTATTAGTGTTCTCTCCACTTGAAAATTTAGGCTCTTCCATTCAATGGTTAGGTACCTTAGGGAAGTTATTACATCTCTAGGATATAGCTGTACCGTCTTTGAAATAGATGTGACAGATGTCATGGAGGCTGTCATGAGATTTACATGAAAATCATGTAAAAAGAGTGTAAAAAATGTTCTGTAAATGTCATCTGTAATTAGATATTATTACTGTATTTTATGAAGCTAATGCTACTAAATTGGCATCAAAACTGTGAGAGTACTTAAGAAGTAATGACTTTGTACTTAGGAACACGATGTGAAAAAGGCCTAATAAAACATTAGGGAGTTAAATCTGTATTTTAAAAGAGGAAATCACTGCCAGCGAAACATCTTTTAGGAGTGCAAAATGGTTTATATCAGGAAATATATCAGTATAACATTATTTGAACAGGTCAAATAAAATCTATGTAAATTATTTCAGTAGTTGGTAAAAAGAAGAGTTGGATAAGATTCCAATATCTTGCTTGATTCAAAAACACCCCCCCTTTTTTAATAAGGAAGAAGAAAATCAGCAGATACTTTATTATTTAGCAATGGTACTGTTAAAGGCATTTCTGTTAAAATTAGGGTGCATCAATTGTAATGCTTAGTTTTTTTGTCATGCCATTATTCTGGAGAATCAGGTCATTGAAAACGTTTACTAGGCATTTACTGTTCTCAGGAGCTCAGAATCTATTAATCTATCATGGTCATAGACCCTTAATTTATTTTGATAACTTCCTCCTCTGCAGCCCATGCATTTGGAGGATAGTTGACACCACCCAAAACCCAGGAATAGTCTCTAGTAGATGGCATTTCTTTCTAGCAGGATTTAAAATTCTGTACCTTTTAGTTCAGAAAGTCACTATATTGGATTCTAGGCTCTGGAAATACTGTGCTTATTAGCTAATGCAGATATGCAAGAATGCTCATTGTAACAGTGCATAGTTAAATGTATTACGTGTATTAACTATATTGTATGAAATACTTCCTCCTCAAAACAAACAAAATAACCCCAACAAAAGGTAACAAATCCTCCAAACCTGTAGATAACACTTTTGTCTGTTGCTCTTACCGCAGTAGACTCTTCCCATTACGACCTGGAAGCCCCTATTCCAACATCACCACTGAAAGTGCTCCCAGCTGTACCATTACCAGAGACTGCCCCTCTTCCTGTCCTGCCATCCACCCCAAGAGACCAACTCCTGAATACTATCCCATGGGAGTGTGTAATCTAAGGACTGTTGTAGTACCTAGGATTAACCAGCCAATACAGTATATATAGGTTAGTACTGAAAGATTGTTTCATCATTTACAAGATAATCCACTTAGTTATCCATTTAGGAGAGAAAGAGTAGGAATGTATAATTCAAATAAGAAGACATTCAATCAGTAAACATACAAAAGGGTTCTTTTCCTCCTTTAAAGTGAGGAACTGCTAATGAAAACAACATAGATATCTTTCACTAGTTAGATTGGCAGAAATTCCAGAGAATGACAACATCCAGTGCTTTGAAGGCATGGGAATAGGATATTCTCGTACACTATTGGTGGTGGATAATTATTACAAACTTTAGAGAATAATATAGTAATATGTATTAAAATTTAAAGTGTACCGGTGTTTGACCCAGAATTTCCACCTTCAGAAATGTATTTGACTGAAATAAAAATGCTAGTATAAGAAAGAGTGTTTGAGAGTATTTATTGCATTGTTTGTAATATCAAAGATCAAGAAACAACCTGAATATCATTGAAAGAATGATTAAGTTTTGATATAGCCACACTGGAACTTTATAACTATATTATGGAACTATTATCAGTGATAAATTATTTATGATAGGGGCTCTTGTAACCCCCACACCAGGCTCAGCCCAGACCAATTAAATCATTACTATTAAAGCTTTCCACATTGTTCCAAAATCGAGGGCTACAGCCCCAGAGCAGGGAAGAGTAGATGTTTTCCGTGAAGGACGAGATAGAACGTATTTAGGCTTTGTGGGCCATACAGACCCTGTCACAGCTACTTAACTCTGTCTTGTGGTGTAAAAGAAGCTATAGATGACACATAAACTAACAGGCATGACTGAATTCCTATAAACTTTATTAATGTTCTGAAAAAAATTATAAATGGAACACACATATGTGAAAGTATATGAATTGTCTTGGATGTTAAATTTAGCATAGTAAGTAAAAGGCAAGTTTCTTTAGTTCATATAACTATATACAGTCCCATTTTTGTTATTAAAAAACCCATTATATTTATATATAATGTTTATATTAGCCAGGACAAAAAAAAAAAAAAAAAAAGGATACATACCAAATAGTTAGCATAGTTATATTGATGGGATAGGAATGGAGGGAGGGTAATGAGGGAATCGCTTTATTTATAAATAAATAATTTATTTATAAACAAATTATTAATAAAGTGTTATACTTTTGTACTGTTAGAATTGTTGCAACAAGCACATACTACTTATGTATTTAGATGATTCAAAACAAACCCCTACAACACACATTTCATAGTTGAAACATACTTTTCTACAATTTGCCTCTAGTTTTCTTTTTTTTTTTTGAGTTAGAGTCTCACTCTGTCGCCCAGACTGGAGTGCAGTGGCCACTCCCGGCCACTGCAGCCTCAACCTGCTGGGCTCCGGCGATCCTTCCGCCTCAGCCTTCTGAGTAGCTGGAATTACAGGCATGTGCTACCATGCCCCGCTGATTTTTTGATTTATTGTAGAGATGAGGTCTCGCCAAGTTGCCCAGGTGGGTCTCGAACCCACGGGCTCAGGCAATCCATTCACCTCAGCCTCCCAAAGTGCGGGATTACAGGCTGAACCACCGAGCCCGGCTTGCTTCTAGTTTCCTTTGCATGCATTTCTGTCATTGGTAATATACTGTTTATTTGTAGTGTGAATGGTACTCCTTGCAATTTACTCTTGCTTTTTCCTAGAAATATTTATATTAAATATTCATTTCTATGCAAGTGGTCTAATTTGTTGGTAACATTTCCTTACAATTCTTTTAGTTTCTAAGGAGTAGGGAGTGTTGTGACCTCTTGTATTCCTGATTTTGGTTATTTGTGTCCTCTCTTTTTCTTGGTCCGTCTAGCTGTACACTCAATCAGGGATGATTTTGATTTTGCTCTACTTCTTTCTGCAGGGACATTGGCAAATTTGGAGACATTTTTGGTTGTAACGTTTTTGTGGGGGATTTACTGGAATCTGTCTATTGGAGGCCTAAGATGTTGCTGAACATTCTGTAGTATCTAGGACAATCCCCCCAAATAAATTATCAAGCCCAAAATATCAGCAGTGCTGAGGTTGAGAAACCCTGGTCTAGCTAAAAGATTGTCAATTTTGTTGATCTTTTGAACAAACCAATTTCTGGTTTAATTGATTTTTCTGTTGTTTCATTGAGCTCCTTTATTAGTTTAGCTGTTGCTTTCCTCCTTCTGTTTGCTTTGAGTTTAATTTGTGCTTGTTTTTCTATGTTCTTATAGTGGAAACTTAATTGATTTTGAGACCTTTCTTTCCTATGATAGACATTTAAAGCCATAAATTCCACTGTAAACACTGCTTTAACTGCATTCTGCAATTTTTGATATGGTGTATTTTTGTTTAAATTCAGTTTGCAATTTGTTCTAGTTTCTTTTGTGATTTCTTTCTTGACCTGTGGATTATTTAGAAGTGTGTTGCTTAATTTCCCAATATTTCAGATTTCTCAAATTTCTTTCTGTTAATTTCTAATTTAGTTTTATTGTGACTGGAGAATACACTTTGAATGATTACAGTCCTTTTGAATTTATTGAGACTTGCTTTATGTCTTACTTATATAGTCTCTCCTGAAGACCATATGCACTCGAAAAGATTGTATATTCTGCTGTTGTTGGGTGGAGTGTTCTATAAATGTCAGTTAGGTCAAGGTAGTTAATAGTGTTGTTCACATCTTCTGTACTCTGTGATTCTCTCTCTAGGTGTTGATTCTCTCTCTAGGTGCTCTATCAATTATTACGAGTTGAGTATTGAAATATTTATTATTGTTGATATATGTTTCTTTTTTTAATTTTGGCTGTTTTTGGATCATATATTTTGAGTCTCTGTTGTGAATTTTGTGTATATTTATAGTTGTTTTAACTTCCGGATGGTTTGACACTTTCATCTTTATGAAATGTCCCTCTGTCCCTGTAATATTTCTAGATTTAAAGCCTGTTTAAAAGTTTGATGATAATATAGCCACTCTAGCTGTGTTATGTTACTTTTTGCATATTATACTTTTTTCATTACCTTTACTTTGACTCTTTTTGTGCCTTTGAATCTAAAGTGTGTTTCCTGAAGAAAACATATTTTTGGATCTTGCTTTTTTATCCAGTCTGTTTTAGTGTTTTCAATTTAATACACTTACTGATAAATTAAATTGAATATACATCTGTCATTTTGTTATTTGTTTTCTCTGTGCTTTGTGTATTTTATATTTCTCACCCTTTACTGCTTTCTTTTTTGTGTTATCTTTTTATTTTTTCACTTTACAAAATTTTACTTTAGTGGTTCCTATAGGGATTAGAATGTGCATCTTATTACAGTAGTACTGTATACTTAATTCCAGTAAATTATTGAAACTTTTTTCTAATATAGCTCTATTTCCTTTTCATTCCTTTATGCTGTTATTGTTGTATATGTTATATCTAAATTGCTAGAAACCCAACCTATGTTATAATTGCTTATACAATCTTAGGGTTTATAAAGAAGTTAGAAGAAAAAATGAAAAGCTCAGTATAGAGGTTCTGAATGAAAAGTAGGGTTGAGAGTCAACGGATTGGTAGTTAAAGTAATGGGAGTGGAATGAAATTTTCTTGGTGGGAGATGTAGAGTGAGAAAGCTGAGGTTTGTGTCCCATTATGGAAAGTTTCTCTTTTACGTCTGGCAGTTTTCTTTCTCTTGAAGTTTGTTTTGTATGATAATTAGTATAGTCCCTCAAGCTTTCTAATGGTTGTTGTTTGTATGATACATGTGACAGAGGTCATTTACTGGACCTGAGATGATGGTCCTGAGATAAGGTCATTAACTGGACCTGAGACGATAGCATGAGATTGTTGTTTTAAGGCAAATATGGCATCTAATTACCAGCATGTTTATTTTGTAGTTAGTTATTGATAGTTGTCATAAATAACGTTATCCCATAACCTCTCTGTAGTACATTTTACCCACCTCTTTGATAACTCTTAAAGAAACTTAATTTTCAAATAGATGTCAGATTGAAGTTGAACAGTGTGTACTCAAGGCAAAAACAAAATGTTCCTAGGGTTTCATCCGAATATTTTCCTCTTATCTGTTTTGATATTTTTTTGTCATCAGGTCCTCTGTGCCCATATTTCTCTTTTTAACTTTCCTTGACTGTCTTCATATGGAGAATTTGTTACTATCATTCCTTTGAACTATATACTGTAATATGTATTATATTGAGATCTATCTTTAAAGTCTCAAAATGTCAAATGAATGGCATTGTCATCCTGTATTAAAATAATTTCATGCATTAATTAGTATTCAGGTTTGAAAAAGTTGGAGAGGGATCACCACGTCTCTTGTGTCATAATCCTACCACAAGAATTATTCCTGTGACTCTTTTAGAAGTACATTAAATTAGTGAAAGACTTAGGCTTCGGGTTCAGAAATACCTGGGTCATCTGGGCTGTTTCACTTACTTGCTCAATGACTTTGTACAGATTTCTTCACCTTTTTCAACTTAAATTTTTGGTCTATATAAAGAGTACAGGTTTTCCTTATAGAGTTAAAGTGAAACAAAAATGAGGTAAAATGTGTGGAATAATAAATATTAGTTCCTTTTCTAAATGTTGGCCTATGATATACTTTTCATCTCTTGTTAATCAAAGAAGGAGAATTGTGAAGAAGCGCTCAGAAACTTTAAATAATATAAATAATTTCTACCCCAATGAAAGGAAAAGGATCATTTGAGTGATATGGTCTCCAGATTCTTACAGAAATAACTTTTCCTTAGTTTTGTTTATTTTTGTGACTCAATATTTTAAAATAGTATTAATACAATAAAAACATCTGAAAAATGATACTAGGTTTTTGCTTTCATCCATTATGATAAACTATTTTCTAGTTCTATTCACAATGATAAGGAAAGAGGCCTTCCATTAAGTCTGCTACCTCGTTTCTAGTTCTGGCACCTGCACTATATTATTGGTTTTGAGATTTTTAAATGCATAAATAGAGACTTGCCTAATCCATGATAGAAGCTGTGATGAAATGCGAGGAGGGTGTTGTTAACTGAAATCTGGATGTCCTCACAGATAGAATTAGCAACATCGGAGGGAGGAACACCTAGGACCCAATTTAGTAGTTTTTTTTTTTTGAGTTGGAGTCTCACTCTGTCACCCAGACTGGAGTGCAGTGACCGCTCCTGGCCACTGCAGTCTCGACTTGCTGGGCTTCAGCGATCCTTCTGCCTCAGCCTTTCAAATAGCTGGAACTACAGGCGTGCGCTACCACGCCCGGCTAATTTTTGATTTATTGTAGAGGTGAGGTCCCGCCAAGTTGCCCAGGCGGGTCACGACAGTTTAGTATTTTTACTAGACCACTGGATACTTGTTGATTCTACATTAGCTATATGTAACAAAACTGTATATACTTCATTCATGTTTTAGAAAAAAAAATTTTCTACTTTTCAGAAAAGACAAGGAGAGAAATGACAGCCAAAGGTTCTACAGGAATGGAAGTTCTGCTGTCAACATTAGAGGTAAATCGCTAATAGACTTTATTATGTGGCTACTTACACCAAGCAATACTGAAGGAAAAAACACACACAAATACTTTCTTTATATATATATAGAGAGAGAGAGCGAGTGTGTGTGTGTAAATTATGTTAGAAGTAAAGCCAATGAATGAAAGCTTGTTTTATATTTTAAATATTATTTGGAATGGTGATATGAATTTTCAAATATATATTAGGTGAGTATTTATGTATATTTCCTTATTATTATAATGACAACTGTAAATTGTAATCTTAACATGCTGTTCTAACTGGTAATAGAAAATAAAACATTAGCTGGAAATAAATCTTTAGCTTAAATGATCAACATTGGGCATTACTTATTGTATTGTGTAAATTGATATACGTTTGTTGTTTGTTTCATTACATATATATTACATTGATGATAATTGAATTCCTGTACTAGTGTAAAAGTTTTGAGCAGAACAGCAGAATGTATTCAATATTAGGATTCTATGTTTTATTCACTGCAGTGTTAAGAACAAGGTATGGCTTTATGTTCTTTGATAGCATCATAAAGTTGTCATTTGTCCCTAAATTGATTTGCCATTGTAGAGCAATGGTTTTGGTTTCTGAAGTCTAAGTGGAAGAAATATTAAGAAAAAATAAGCACATTTCTGGAGGAAAAAAGAAAAAGAAAAATGAGAAAGGACTATTCTCACCAAATATTAAAGAACATTATAAAGCTTTAGTAATTAAAATGGTCTGGAAGGTGTACATGAGTAGTAGTTAGATAGCTATCAGTGTAACAGAATACAAAATCCGAAAATAGATCAAAATGCTTATGGGAATTAAGTACTACGTAGCACAGGTCACATTTCAGATCAGTAGGAAGTAATCAGTGAGGATTACTTATTAGCGGTCATCTGGAAAAGCCTAACATTGGATCTGTACAAGGGGGGGACCAAAAAAACCCCTACAGAATTATCTTTTGGAGGTCAGGCCCCTGATAGTACAGGGCTCCCCTGCTAGGTAACTGTTCTAGGGACCCTTTGGCTTTTATATGGAAATTCTGAGAAAGTTGCGTGATTTGTGGAAGAAACGTCCCGAGTTGTGGGAAGCAGGTGACTGATTCTTCCATCATGAGAATGTTCCTGCCCATACCATGTTGGGTATTCAGCATTTTTTGACCAAAACAATTTGACTCCTGTGCCTCACCCTTTCTATTCACCAGATCTTGCCCTGAGAGACTTTTTTGTTTCCCTGGATGAAAAATGTCCTCAGAGGGAAACATTTTGCTGATGTGGAATAGGTGAAACAAACAGCAGAAGCACTAATAGGCATCAAAGTTGATGAGTTTGAAAATTTGAGCAGTGGAAAAGCGTTACAATAGGTCTATAGCATCAAACATAGAGTACTCTGAAGGTATCTGAAGTTTAAACATGTAAGAATAAATACACAATTTTTTATAATAAATTCCTGTTTCGGGTGGGGTCACCCCTCGTACTTCCAGTTTTGCTGCACCAAAATAAATTCCATGCTGAACAAAGATTTAAGCATGGAAAATGAAGTCATATTACTAGAGGATACAAAAAGAGAAAGTTTAAAATAATCTTACAAGAAGGAATGCTTTCTAAATATGAAAAAACAGGAGCTTTAAAATAAAAGTTTGGTAAATTTAACTCTATTAACAAAAGTACATGAAAAAATGTGATAGGTATTTGGAAAACTGAAGAAAAAATATCGGGATTCATAATTTCTTTGACACATAAAAAACTTCCACATTAGTAAGGAAAAAAAATCAGTAACCCAATAGAAAATCATGTAAAGACTATAAACAGATAGTTCCCAGACAAAGAAACACAAATGTCACTTGAGATTGAGCTAGCATAGTTCACTGCAGCCTTGAACTCCTGGGCTTAAATGATCTTTTTGCCTTAGCCTCCCAAGTAGCTAGGACTATAGGTGTGTACCAACACACCCAGCTAATTTTTAAATTTGTGAAGACAGTCGTTTCTCTATGTTGCCCAGACTGTTCTTGAACTTTTGGCCTCAAATTATCCTCTCCCCTTGGCCTCTTAAAGTGCTGGGATTATAAGAATGAACTACATCTTCCCTACTTTTGATAAGACAAATGTAACCAAAGTACAGTGTTTAAACATTTTCACTTATTAGATTGGTTGTCCAAATTTTGAGAAATAGTTATGCTTATAGATTGCTGATGGGAGTATAAATTATTCAGTGGAGAGCAGTTTGGTAATATCTATCAAAATAAAAGCCCATATTCTTTGACTCAGAAAAATTCCAGAAATTCATCTCACATACAGATGTACTTCACCCATGTAAATATATGTACTTAGTCATTTGTTGCAATTCTTAATAGCAAAGTATTAAAAACAACCTAAATATTTCACACATAGGTTACTGGTTACATAAACAATGTATAGCCATATCATGGAATATATTCTAGAGTCCTTATTTATTAGTATGTAAAATATCAAGATGCAAACTGCTCTCCACTGAATAATTTACACTCCCATCAACAATCTATAAGCATAACTATTTCTCAAAATTTGGACAACCAATCTAATAAGTGAAAATGTTTAAACACTGTACTTTGGTTACATTTGTCTGTAGTATCTACAGAGCAGTACTGTTTGGAGAATTAAATTTGCATATGCAAATATATTTACATGCATTTCCTTTAAGTGTGCATATTATCTTTGGCAAGATACACAAGAAACTGTTAATGTGATTGCCTTCTGAGAGGGGAGCTAGGTGATATAGTTGTTGCTATATATGAGAGAGGACCCCCCAAAAGTGGAATTTATTTATAGACATTGTATATTTTTTGTTTCAACTCTTTCATATTGGCAGAACTTTTTTCATCTGAGGAAACAAAAAAATAAAGTTGCTCGGAGTGAGATTGGATGAATAGGGTGGGTGGGGCATGGAGTCATGTTATTTTTGGTCAAAAGGTGCTGAACACTCAGCGTGGTGTTGGCAGGTGCGTTCGTAAAATCACCCATCATGAAATGGGCTAATATGCTAAATGAATCTCCAAAAAAGAAATCCACTGAAGGCAAGCACAGCCTCCCACAACATTGCTAAATGGTACACTGATGCTGATGGGTTCCTAGAATACTCACTTAGCAGGGAAAGCCTGAACTACAAGGAGTCCACCCTCTAAAAAATAGTTCCGGTTCTTTTGGGTACCCTCTTGTGTACACTATAGGGCCTTTTACATTTTGATTCATTTATGTTTATTATCTATTTGGTGGAAAGATGAGGAATTCAAATGATAAATTAACTTCTTGTGATAATGTTGATATTAAGAAAATGGTAGCCCAAAATGATTTGTGAAAATTCATAAAAGGCAAGAAGCAGAGACTGAAGTGATAAGAGAATAGTGCAAACCTGAATGCATTTGTCCCTAGAGAAATTGGAAAGGCCATCTGTAATATATAGGTAGTTCCCAATAGATACAAAACATTTGGGAATCACAGGTTTACAGTGTTTTACTAAAGCAAATAAACTGTTTATTTCAGAACACGAAAGATCTTCAAACTACACTTAATATCTTAAGCATTCTTGTTGAGCTGGTGTCAGCTGGTAAGTTTTTGTTTCCTTGGTCTGATTTGTTTGTAAACAGTGATCAACAGTGTATCATGTATCCTTTATTTGGAATTTTCTGGTACTTATATAGAGGCTATTCTGAGTATTAGAATTAAGAAACTGAAATGTCATACTCTGTTGTTGCTTTGTTTTTGATATCTTCAAGTATCCTTCAAACTATCTCTATGGCCATGTGTTACAGAGCCTTGAACTTAGAATTTTGGCATCACTTTTGTTTATACTTTGTGTGCTATTTTCTAACTAAATAAATTATATAAAACAAAATTTGATTTTGGTGGTATTTGTTTGATTTTAGCAGTTGTCACTTTAACCATTTCTTGAATGCTTACAGTTTGTGATATGGGAGGATTTGCGCTTAAATGATTATTTTTTAAATTTTTAGGTGGAGGTCGAAGAGCAAGTTTCTTAGTCGCCAAAGGTGGTTCACAAATATTGTTACAATTACTTGTGAATGCCAGCAAAGAATCTTCCTCACATGAGGAGTTAATGGTACAGATTCATTCTATTCTTGCAAAGATTGGACCAAAAGGTGAGGATTTCACTTACATGATTATCAAATCTAGGACCATCTATGTAATATTGATTCTCTTTTCCTTGAAACTGCCCAAATTTTAAAAATGTTGTTATTATTATTATTATTATTACTATTATTATTATTATTATTATATTTATTTATTTTTTTGAGTTGGAGTCTCATTCTGTTGCCCAGACTGGAGTGCAGTGGCCGCTCCCGGCCACCGCAGCCTCGACCTGCTGGGCTCCAGCGATCCTTCCGCTTCAGCCTTCCAAGTAGCCGGAATTATAGGCATGTGCTACCACGCCCGCCTAATTTTTTTTTTGATTTATTGTAGAGATGAGGTCTCGCTGCCCAGGCGGGTCTTGAACCCACGGCTCAAGCAATCCTCTCACCTCAGCCTCCCAAAGGCACGGGATTACAGGCTGAGCCACCAAGCCCGGCTAAAATTTTTTTATTATTATTATTATTATTATTATTTTTTGAGCTGGAGTCTCACTCTGTCACCCAGACTGGAGTGCAGTGGCCGCTCCCGGCCAC
>NW_007246467.1:58262-107302 GCF_000164805.1 Carlito syrichta
CTAATTTTTTTTTTTTTTATTTATTGTAGAGATGAGGTCTCGCCAAGATGCCCGGGCGGGTCTCAAATCCGCGGCTCAGGCAATTCGCTCACCTCGGCCTCCCAAAGCACGGGATTACAGGCTGAGGCACTGAGCCCGGCCAAAAATTTTATTCTTAATTTCTATATATACAGAATAGTTGTGCGTATGTTTTGGGTACATGTGATATTTTGATACAAGTGTACAATGTATAATGATCAAATCTGAGTACTTGGGGTATCCATTGCCTCAAACATCTATTATTTCCTCGTGTTGTGAACATTCCAAATCTTTTCTTACAACTATTCTGAGATATTCAATAAGGTATTGTTAACTATAAACTATAGTTGCCCTTTTGTGCTACTGAACACTGGATCTTATTCCTTCTGGCTAACTGTAGTTTTGTATCCATGAACCAACTGCTGTTTATCCCCACCTCTTCACTATCCTTCCTAGCCTCTAGTAACCACCATTGTGTTCACTTCCTGCATAAGATCCCCATTTTTAACTTGCACATGTGAATGAAACCAGGCGATATTTATCTTTTTTTGCTATTGGATTGAATTCCTTATGCATTTGGATTATTAATCTAATCTATGAATAGTTTGCAGTTGTTTTCTCCTGTTCACTTTACATAATGACCTCCATTTGCACCCATGTTGCTGCAAATGGCAGGATTTTATTCTTTTATATGGCTGAGTAATATTCCATTATGTATATTTACCACATTCCAAAAATCCATTCATTTGTTAATGTATGCCTAGGTTAATTTTATATCTTGGCTATTGTGAATAGTGGTGCAGTAACCAAGGGGGTGCAGATGTCTCTTTAATATACTGATTTCCTTTGTTTTGTATATATACACAGCAATGGGATTGTGGGATCATATGATAGTTGTATTTTTAGTGTTTTGAGGAACTGCCATACTGTTTTCCATAGTGGCTGTGCTCATTTACATTTCAACCAGCTGTGTTTGAGCATTCTCCCTTTCTCTGCATCCTTATCAGCATTTGTTATTTTTGTCTTTTTGATAATATCCATTCTAACTGGAGTGAGATGATACCTCATTCAGGTTTTGATTTGCATTTGCATTTCCCTGATGATAGTGATGTTGAGCATTTTTTCATATACCTGTTGGCCATTTGTCTTTTTTTGAGAAATGTCTATTTGGATCTTTTGTCCATTTAAAAATTTGATTATTATTATTATTTTTTTTGCTATTAAGTTGAGTTCCTTATATATTCTGATTATTAACCTAATTTGTAAATAGTTAGTTGGTAGATATTTTCTCCTGTTCTTTAGGTCGTCTCGTCTCTTCACTTTGTTGTTTCCTTTGCTGTGCAGAAGCTTTTTAGCTTGTTCTAGTCCAGTGTGTCAGTGGTAAATTTTTGCTTTGGTTGCCTATGCTTTTGAGATCATATTGGAGAAATCTTTTTTTTTTGAATCATAGTCTCACTCTGTTTCCCTGGATGGAGTGCAGTGGCATGATCATGTCAACCACATCCCTGACCTGCTGGGCTCAGGCAATCCTTCTGCCTCGGTCTTTCAAGTAACTGGAACTATAGGCGCACCCCACCATGCCCAGCTAATTCTTTTATTTATTGTAGAGACAGATCTTGCCATGTTGGCCATGCTGGTCTCAAACCCATGGGCTCAGTCAATCCTCTTTCCTTGAACTCCCAAAGTGCTGGTATTACAGGCATGAGCCACCACGCCTGGCCCATACGCATGAAACCTTTGACTAGAGGTATTTCCCCAGTGTTTTCTTCTAGAAACGGCTCGATTTTATTTTTATTTTTATTTTGCCTTGGAGTCTCACTCTGTCTCCCAGGCTGGAGTACAGTGGCATCATCACAGCTCACTGTAGCCTTGATCTCCTGGGCTCAGATGCTTCTGCCTTAGCCTCCCAAGTAGCTGGGACTTTAGGCACATGCCACCATGCCCAGCAAATTTTTAAAAATATTTTTTGTAGAGCTGAGGTCTTGCTATTTTGCCCAGACTGGTCTCTAGCTTCTGGGCTCAAGTGATTCTCCTGCCTTGGCCTTCCAAAATGCTGGGACTAGAGGTAGGACCCACTGTGCCCAGCCTAGAAACTGCTCAGTTTATAAAATCTAAAATGCTACTGCTATTTTGGGTTTTGGTAATGAAGTGCTATTTTATAGTCAACTAGTAACCTGCAAGGATTGAAGATCAGAAATTCTTGAGGAATTCTACTGCAGAAGAAAAATACGTCTGAATTGCAAGTGTGTCTTGGTGTGTGTCTATAAACCAGGGATCCCTATCCCCTTGGCCTAGGACCAGTACCCTCTGTGGGTGCACAACAGGAGGTGAGCTGCAGGCCAGGGGAGCTCCGCCTACTGTCAGATCAGTGTTGGCATTAGATTTTCATAGGTGGATGAACCCTTTTGTGAATGTGCACTAGAAGGCTCTAGGTTGTGCGCTGCTTATGAGAATCTAATGTCTGATGATCTCCACTCCGCTCGTCCGTGGAAAAATTGTTTTCCATGAAACTGGTCCCTGATCCCAAAAAGTTGAGGACTGCTGATATAAAAGATTCCTGTAATATGGATATTGTTGAGGCTAGAAAGAGGAAATATGAATGGGAATGTTTTGAGGAACATGAGGATAGAGTATATTATTGCTTTTCATTAATAGTCACATGTGTGCTGCACAATCTCAGTGCTCAGGAAACTTACAATCTAGTTAAGAAGACCAAAATAGATATGAAATATGAGACTGATTATTAACAGTAAGATGTACATAGTATTCAAAAATATAAATTGAGAAAAATGGGATATAGAACAAAGGAAGGAGCTGATCCAGGTTAGTTTAACAGATGAATAGAACCTAAAGTCAGTTTACAGTTACCTGCCTACCCAAATATTAAAATGAGGTTCTAAACCCTTACAATTGTATTTTAGGAACTTTATCATTGCCTTGTAACATACAAATTAGTTTTAAATTTTGGAATAGTTGGCAAAAAAGCTTATTCAAAAAAAGTGAGGGTGTAGGTGTACATAATTTGTGTATTTATATGTATTTCATGCATATCTTTATGTGTTGCATAAATTTTTAGCTAGTACGTTTAACAGGTATTTTGAAGAAAATAACCCTGAAGTGACTGCAGGTTTTCAGGCATATTTAATATATGACTTAGACATATATTCACTTTAAGAAGTATGATAGCTGTATAGTACTTTTCTTTAACTCTTTTATTTGAGATATAAAGACTCCATTTTGAGGTTTTTATGGAAAATGAAAAATAAAAATAAAATAAAATCTTATTTATTAATGAATATTGTTATCTTATGCTTTCTCCTCTTATTAGAACTTGGTTATCTTTTTCTACTTGTTTATGAAATTAAATTGAGATATTGATATGTTTCTTTAATATTTTTTAAGTTGTAGTCATCTTAATTTTATTTTCTTCTATATAGCCTTTTAAATTTGTTTCATTTCCTTTACTGTTTGCCTTAGTTTTCCATTTCTATTTCATTCAAGGATGTTATACAGTAATTTCTCCCTTTTTCTCTTTCTCTCTTTTTTTTTTGGTAAACGAAGGAATTCATGCTTAGACCAAGCATAACCTGTCTATAAGGTTCTGTAATTTCTTAAGTTATTTTTCATTCTTTTTTTTTTTTTTTGTATGAGGTGAGGAGTTATTTCCCCTCAGAAATATTTTGTTCTTTTTGACTTGAAATTCTGTTTGGTGGTTCTGCTTACTTTCTTTGTTTAAATCTTAACATTCTTAAATTCTTGTCATTTAAATTGTTTTTTTTTTTTTTTTTTTTAAGTTGGATTCTCATTCCATTATCCAGGCTGGAGTGCAGTGGCACACTCATGGCCATCCCAGTGCTGACCTGCTGGGCTCCAGTGATCATTCCTTCTCAGCCTTCCAAGTAACCAGAACTACAGGCATATGCTACCATGCCCCGCTAATTTTTTATTTACTGTAGAGATGCAGTCTTGCCAAGTTGCCTGGGATAGTCTTGAACCTGCAGGCTCAGGCAATCCACTTGCCTTGGCCTCCCAAAGTGCTGGGATTACATGCTAAGCCACTGAGCCTGCCTTAAATTGTTTTTTAATTGTTTCAGTTTTTTGTGAGAATAGGAATCAAGGACTTCTCTTCTTCTCTTCCTTTTTTATGTTAAGAATATAATATATCCCTTTACATATGTATTTGTTAATATTTACCAGATTATTTTCTATATAAGCTGTTTACTTTTTCGTTAATTTATCTTTTTTTATAAATCTGAAAAGTTTTACATGAAGTAAGTAACATTGTCGGTGGAGAGACTCTTCGCTCTTCCCTTCAACTGTGTGATGCCATTTGTGGAAAGTGGGTCGAATCAGTCAGACTTACGAGTGTGGTGGATCAGGAGGTTCTTCCTGTTACGGCCGTCCAAGTGTTTGTCTGTACCCACCCCCATCCTCCTGCCTTATCCCTGTACCTGCCTCTAGTGCATTCCTCCATGTCGTGCTTCGGAAAGGAAAAGGCTGTTTCTAAAGTCATACAAAAAGTGATTGTACTTTTAATTACTTCAGGTCGAATTTAAATTTGATAATATTATCTATAATATACATTTGAAAACCATTTAAAATGATATCTTCATTTTACACAGAAATTACATGTGAATAAATTGTGCTTTTTCTTTTTTCAAACAGATAAAAAATTTGGAGTGAAGGCTAGAATTAATGGGGCTCTGAATATAACCCTGAATTTGGTCAAACAGAATTTGCAGAATCATCGCTTGGTTCTACCTTGTCTTCAGCTTTTACGAGTATATTCTGCCAACTGTGAGTATTTGAGTGACTCAGTTGTGAACTTACACTAAATGAAAGTTTTAAAGTATCTTAATTCTATGAATCTCTAAAATTTGTGGAACTGGAAAGAGAAGATTTAATATGGCTCTTTGTAACTCCTAACTCCAACCACAACAAAAATGATCTCCAGTAAGAGGGTAAGTTGACAGACTCTTGAGAATTCTCACTAATTCTACAGTTTGTAAAGTACTGGAGTGAGGGGGTGAATAGACATCCTGTGGAAAAAATATGGAAGAATATGAGAGTACTGGCGGCTAGAAAAACTCCTATGACTCTGAATTTTCACAGGTGTGAGGAAAGCTGAGAAAGAAGGCATGGAATAGTATGGAGCTAACTGAGCAACCAATAAGGAAGTAGCAGAACCGAAAATAAGTAGTAAAGGACCCTCTTAGGAAGTTAGGGAGAAGAGGGGTTACTTAGAGATAGACTCAGATAGAGTCTCTCCCAAAACACACACTCTCATTTACCAACATTAGGTACCACCCAATGAGATACGGATTTTCTTTCTGTTCTCTGACTGTAGAATTGAAATGGTTAATGAAAGAATGAACCTTAAATTGTAGATTATATGTTGTTATGGAATATTGTAAAATGATGATATAATGTTAGATGTGTGTGTGTGTGTGTGTGTGTGTATGTAGTATAGAAACAAGTTATTTTTATATATCTGTAAGTTGACAATGTAGCTAAAGGTATGCTCAGAGAAAAATAGCTCTGAATACTTAAATAATTAACACTATATAATTAAAAAGAACATAAGGAAAGGAATGAATTAGAAATCTAACTAAAGAAGTTAATGGAGAAATAAACACAAGGAAAGCAGAGAAATGAAACAGTGAAGGGAAAAATGAGCAAGAAATATAAGAAAATAAAAAGCAGTTGATTTTAAAGACAAAACTGCATTAGATTAAGAATAAAGTAGATAAACCAATGAATACTTAAATCACTGAAAAAGACAGTACAGACTTAAAATTATAAGGGATAATCGAGTCATAAACAGATATAGAGAAAATTAAGATCATTCTAGAAAGCATTAGGAGCTACGTTTTTGGTAACATTTTATTGAATTAACCATTAGAAAACTAGCAAATGGCTTATCTATAATCAGTTTTTCTTAAAAAATTTTTTTTTTTTATTTTGGAAACAAGACTCTTGCTATGTTGCCTATACTAGCCTTAAACTCCTGGCCTCAAGTTGATCCTCCTATCTCAGCCTTCCAAGTGCTGAAATAGTAGCTGGGACTACAGGCGCATGCTACCGTGCCTGACTCCATAATATGTTTCAGAATTGAAAATGTTGGAGACAGTTTTCTAGCTAGGTAATCGCTTGCATATTCCATGTGAAATACTAAAATTGTTTCATCCTTTTTCCTGTTACAACTGCTTCAGTTAAGGTCCTCATTACCTCTTACCTAGGCTGTGGCCTCCTTTATGTCTCTCAAAACCATCGTCCCCAGGCTGCTATGAGTTCTGATCTATTTATTTGAGATCCCTATGGCTGAAAGAATTAACTTTCTAGGGCCCTTCATAATTTGTTTCTTACTTTTTTTTCACCTCATCTTTCTATCTGTATGTCTTTGTCTGATGCTGTATGTTTTAACAACATATTACTGGTTGTACCCATGGTATTCATGGTTTTTATTCTACTGTCTGTCTTACCCCAGTCTCCAGAGATACTACAGACCACATCTACCCCTACCCCTTCATGCCAACTCCTGTCCTCACTAACTCCTATTGAACCTAGGCATCATTTTTTCCAGAAATGCCTGTTTCACTTTGAATTAGGAACTTCTCAGTGGTATAATCCAAGTAGTCTACAATTCTTAACCCATTTACAAAGTAATTTAGTAATTATTTGCTTATTGTTTCTGTGATTTTCTCTACACTTTGTTCTCTGAATGTTTAGTTTTGTCTCTGAATTGCTCTAAATTTATTGAAGAAACAAATGGAGTAACTGAAGTACTTTTTTATCGTAGTATTTTTTGGAATATAACTTGTTTCTGGATTTTTCTGTACTTTCCACAAAAAAAAAAAAGCAAAACCAAACACATCCTCCTTTTAAGTGTTTAGTTAAGGTCGACTTTAAGAGTGACTTGAGTTCATATTTACTAAACATTTTGTATATGTTTTTGGCTATATTCACTGTGTACGCATTTTCAGTTATTGAAGTCTTAAAATCATTTGTATCTTTTTCTTCCCCTCCCAGCTGTGAATTCAGTATCTTTAGGGAAAAATGGAGTTGTGGAACTTATGTTTAAAATCATTGGACCATTTAGTAAGAAGAATTCCGGTCTTATGAAGTGAGTAAATATTTTCAATGTAAATGGAGGTATATCCTTTGTTACTCTGGCCCTCATTGATAGCAGGTTGAATTAAATTGTGTCTAGGATCCTTTCTTAGTTCTTGAATAGTGATTTAATTATGATAAAGATTTTCTTTAGTGTAAAGTTTAATCTTCAAAAATACATCAATTGGATAATTTTCAATTCACTAAATAGAGTGTTTATAGAAACTTAGACTTCAAATATTTCTGGATGCTATAAGAGGAAAACATTATTTAAAGAATTTCATTCATTTAGGAGCATTTATTGAGTGCCTACTATACTTCCTACCCAATTTTGCAATCTTTTAATGACTACTTTCTTCATTTTTAGGATTACCTGAACATGTCTTAAATTAATACATTTCTGTTTTGTTAAAATCATGTCATTTTTTTCCCTGATCCTGATAAATGTGTGTGTTTGTGTTTTCATTCACTAATAGGTCTTTTTACCTCAGAAAATGAAGTAATTTCCAATTATTTGATTGTAGTTTTGAAGCCATTTTAGAGGTCATTACAATTTTTTTAATTGTGTAATTTTTCAAACCTACCTAAAATAGAGTTTATATTAAACTAATTATATTGAATGAATTGTATTAATTCTTACTACATTAAGAATTATCAACATTTTATCTTTTCTTTTCCTCTATACTTTATTGTTTGTTTTTCCTGGGGTACTTTTAAGAAATTTCAGATTTGTGTGTGTGTGTGTATTTTTGTAAGCAAATTCCATATATTTTTTTCTGAGATTATTTTCGTCAAATAGTATCATTTGTTTTCTAAATACTTATGTATATAACTCTGCTAAATAAAGACTCAAAAACATCACCACCACACTGCAATCATAGCCAACAAAATAATTGATTTGTTAATACAGTCTAAAATCTAGTATATTTAGTTTTTTCCAGTTGTCTCAAAATTGCCCTTTTGAGTTGGTTTGTTTGAATCAGAATCCATTTCTAAGCCTATACAAATGTACCTGCTACCCAGTTTCAACAACAATCAAAATTCTGTCATTTTTTATTTCATGTTTCATTTCTCTGACTTTATGTTGTTTCTAGAGTATTTTAAAGCACATATCAGCTATTGTATTTGATCTGTAAATTCTTAATTTAATTTAATTTTAATTTTTTAAGATACAGGGTCTTGCTCTGTCACCCAGGTGGAGTGCTTGTGATTATACCTCACTGTAGCCTCAAATTCCTGAGCTCAAGGGATCCTCCCACCTTGGCCTTCTGAGTAGCTGGGACCATAGATGCATGCCACTAATCTGGCTAATTAAAAAAAATTTTTTTAGAGGTGAGGCCTCACTATGTTGCCCAGACTGGTCTCAAACTGCTAACTTAAGTCATCCTCCCGCCTCGTCCTCCCAAAATGATGGGACTGCAGGCATGGGCCACTGTGTTCAGCCACTTTGATATGATCACTATCAGATACAGACCTTTTTTTTTTTTTAATGTTGCCACCATATCATTTCTGTACTCAACAATATTATTAATTCCTTAATAGCATCTAATATTCTTTGATTATCTAAGAAATACTACTTTTACAGTTGACTTGTTCAAATCGAGGTCCACATAAAGTCTGTACATTATATTTGATTGATATGTTCATAACCTGTTAAAATCAGTAAAGGTTTCCCTATTTTTTAGTTCTGTTTTATTTGTTGAAGGGCTTGGATGATATGTTTTTTAAAGTAGCCCACATTCTGGATTAGAATGACTGTATTCTGCCATCATTTATAATATGGGTAGATCCTTCACATTTTCTGTAGGCCAATAAGAGCTAGTGGATTAGGTTCTCTTTTTTTGGTCAAAAATATTTCATAGGTAGTGCTGGGTACTTTTTTTGGTATCACTTAAGATCACTGAGTTGAGGTGATCCATCCATTAGAAATGTCCCTGTCTTTAATACTTTTTGCTTAATGATTTAGCAGTCTTTCATGACATTGCTTATATATGTTGTTTCATTAGGTGTCGCAAAATAATGACTTCTCTAATTTTTTTTTCTGTGCTCATTAGTTGTTAGGTTTTTTTAATAAAGAAGAACTTGTCCACATGAACTGTTTGATTATATTTTACTCTTAAACAGATAGTGTTCAGAACATTTTCAGATTTTTATCCTTTCTTAATAAAAGTTACAATATTTTAAAAATATTCTTAGTGTTTACTTGCACATATTTATTAAATATTATTTGGTGGAGAGACAATATATTTAGTTATGTAAGAATTATATATAGTCCTAGAGCACCTGCTGAAATGGAACAAAACAAATGGAATGTCTTTATGACAATCAGCAAAAACAGTTTACAGAATTGGTGTAGTGTAGTGGTTTACAGTAGAGGCAGACAGACCTGGATTTGCTTGTTAACTCCAGCACTTCCTGACCCATGATACAAAGTAAGTTACATAATCTGTTATGCCCCAGTTTCCTGTCAGAATGATAATGTTATTAGTACCTCCATTATAAGGTTGTTGTGAGGATTGAATGAGATGATTCTTATAATTTGCACACTGCCTATATTAATGTAACACAGTTTAGGTAAGCAATGTAGTAATGTGAATGAGTCCTAGCTAATATTAAAAGCATCTTCTTTGTTTTTAAATTTATATACCATTTCTCCTCTTAATCTGTATAAGAATTTATAATTTCTTTTTTTTTTTGAGTTGGAGTCTCACTCTGTTGCCCAGACTGGAGTGCAGTGGCCGCTCCCGGCCACCACAGCCTCGACCTGCTGGGCTCTGGCGATCCTTCCGCCTCAGCCTTCCAAGTAGCTGGAACTATAGGTGTGTGCTACTGCGCCTGGCTAATTTTTGATTTATTGTAGAGATGAGGTCTTGCCAGGTTGCCCAGGCGGGTCTCGAACCCGTGGGCTCAGGCAATCCACTCACCTCAGCCTCCCAAAGGCGCAGGATTACAGGCAGAACCACCGAGCCTGGCTTATAATTTATTTTATGTAAAGGTCATCTTCTCCTTAAAATGTACTTTAAACTCTATTCTAACCAAGTTATCAAATCTAATAAAA
Source organism: Carlito syrichta (assembly GCF_000164805.1). Classification (NCBI taxonomy): domain Eukaryota; kingdom Metazoa; phylum Chordata; class Mammalia; order Primates; family Tarsiidae; genus Carlito; species Carlito syrichta. The sequence continues at coordinate 68,449 of NW_007246467.1, forward strand.
ATCTTCCTAGGGAAAATGGAACATTTCAAAAGTATCTTTATTATGTATAGATCTAAACCAGTGTAGAAGTCAGTGAACCTAAAACTTCTGAGAAGATACTATAGTTATCTAAATTATCCATTCTTTTTCCTATTTATGTTTTAAAAATAAAAATTAACTTTTAATTTTTACTTTGACAAGAATAAGCCATTCATTGACCAAACATCTGTATATTTCTCTCTTGTTATTTTGAATAATCTCTCCTTTAATGAAAACTCAGATGTCTAGTGCTTTCTATTGTAGTTCTTCCTCTCCGTAACCAATTTCCTACATTTAATGGAAAGAAGATTGAGAGATTTATTTATGTTTGAAGGATGATGCTTGTTTTTAGGATTTCCTTTCTTTTCCAGTTTTAGGTTTTGGATTTAAAATTATTCATCTAGAGGGAAGGAACTAAGGAAGTTATTGTAACTGTGTCTGTGTTAGTTTCTGCATAGGTTTGGAGGTCATTGCAAGGATTGACTCTCAATTTAAAGTAGATGAGTACCTGGGACTCTAGCTTTTCTTACTCATGGCTTAAGTAACTCAGCCACAGACTGATTTTTGAGTTATTGTTGGTTATATTATTCTGTGTGGGAAATGCAAGATTGAAAAAATATATGAGGAAGTATAAATTCTTGACACTGAGAAATTTTAATCAACATAATACAAACTAAACATTTCAATAAATTGCATTTCTAAAATTTCTTTTGTAACATATACATTTTTAGTTCATATTGGCTTATCAATGTCATAGAATTTCAGAAATTTATTTGAAGAAGTTTTAAGAATACTTTCTAAATAACGTTTTGGTAAAATTTTAAAGATGACGTTGCACCAAATCTCATAATTTGTTTCAATCTAGTGAAAATACAAAACAATGCAATAAGCATTGGCATCGAAAGAAATGGGTTTGTATCCCTACTTTCCAGTGTTGAATAATAGACATCAATTTAAAAACATGTTATGGTTTTAGGATTTCAAACTGTCAGAAGCACTTTTATTTGGTTCAAATAGTTGTATACACTGCCAGCAGGGAGAAAGAACTTCTGAAAGTACTCTAAGATTTTTAGAATTTTGAATAAAGAATTAGCTGCAGAAAGGAAAAATCCATTGAGTTCTTTGCAAGTGATTGCATCTAAGATATTATATTCATTTTCTAGTGCTGTCATAACAAAGTACCACAAACTTAGTGGCTTAAGACAACAGAAATTTATTGTCTCACAGTTCTGGAAGCTAGAAATCCAGAACCAACTTGTCATCAGGGCCATGCTCCCTCTGAAACCTGTAGGGGAGGAGCCTTCCTTGCCTCTTAGCTTCTGGTAGTTTGCTGGCCATCTTTGGTGTTGCTAGGCTTGTAGCCATAGCGTTTCAGTTTCCACCTCCATCATCACATGACACTCTCCCCTTTGTGTCTGTTTTCACACTGTCTTCTCTCCTTATCAGGACACCAGGCACATTTCTATTAAGGACCCATGTACTCTGCTTCATGTAAATTAAATATATCTGCAATGACCGTATTTTCAAATAAAGTCAGATTTGGAGGTACTGGAGTTTAGAATTTCCATACATCCTTCTGGGAGACACAATTCATCTCATAACAGTGATTTATATTAAGTTAATTGTACTACTTAGTAATAAGTAAAGTTTGTAGTCTTTCACTGTGTCCTGTGTTAGGTATGTCTTCACTTTGCATAATTTGCATAGTTCTTCATAAACCTTGACTTCTATCTATATGTAAAGGCTTATGTTTTTGGTGGGTCATGATAGTTTCTATAGTAAAACTGTTGACGAAGAGACTTCTTATATTGATTGAATGGTAAGAAACACAAAATGGGATGTGCTACTTACTGTAGAAAACAGGTGTAATTCAGTGAATCTTTTTTTTTTTTTTTGAGTTGGAGTCTCAGTCTGTTGCCCAGGCTGGAGTGCAGAGTCCAGAGTTGACCTGCTGGACTCTGATGATCCTTCCACCTCAGCCTTCCAAGCAGCCAGAACTGCCGGCGTGTGCTACCATGCCTGGCTAATTTTTATTTATTTACTGTAGAGACTAGGTCTCATCAAGTTGCCTGGGCTCGAACCCATGGGCTCGGGCAATCCAGTCGCCTTGGCCTTCCAATGTGCTGGGATTACAGGCTGAGCCACCGACCTTCTTAATATGATGAATCAGCAGATTGGTTTGTGCCTTGAGGAGTAAATATTTTGTATCAGCTTTCTTATCACCTTTTTAAATAGGATGAATTTATAACATACAGTGATTAAAGTGTCATGGGAAGAGATTTACTTAGTTCCTCTTACATTAGATTGCCTTCTATTTTTAAAAATACCCTTCTGAGATATAGTTGACATATGCTAAATTGTATATTCAGAGTATACAATTATATGATCATTGATACAGGCAGTGCTAAAGCTTTTAGGCTCAGTAGGCATCATGCTAAGGACCCACGATACTATCAGAGGTCCATAAAATGTGTTAATTTCTTTTAAAATTGTAAAAAATGAACTTTTAGGCCAAAGAAAAATTTTTATCTGATATTATTAATATATTCATCTTTATACCAACACAGTTGTAAAATACTGTTTGAATTTTCAGTAAGTTTTGTGGAGGGAGAGGCCTCTGAAGTCAAAGAAGTGCCTGGAGCTCATGAAAATCATAATGTGGTCCTAGACTTATAGCTGAACCCGTGAAGCTGTCACCACAGTCAAGATAAATGAATGTCTCTGTCACCTCCAACAGCTTTATTGTACCCCTTGGTAATTCCTCCCTTGCTTCTTCCTCTTTGGCCTTGGCAATCATGGCTATGCTTTCTGTTATTATAGGTTTATTTGCATGTTTAAGAATGTTATATTAATGGGATCATAATATGTGTACTCTTTTGGGGGGAGAGTTTGCCTTTTTTCATGTATCATGATTATTTTTAAGTTCAATTATGTTCCGTGTTCAGATGTTTATTCCTTTCAATTGCTTAGTAGTATTCACAATTATATAGCTGTACCATACTTTTTTTATTCATTCACCTATTGATGGGCATTTGGTTTTTTTCTAGTTTTTGACCATTATAAAGCTACTATGAATGTTTATGTACAAGACTTTTTGACCTTATTTTTTTTATTTCTGTTGAGTAGATATCTAAGAAGGGAATGGCTAGATCGAAGGTAGCTTTTGAAAAAACTATTTCCATAGCATGCTAATTCTTTCCTTTAGCTAATTGAACATGTCGTACAATTATAATAACTATCTTAATGTTTTCTAACATTTATGTGAATTCTAGATCTGTTTTAATTCGTTTGTTTTCCCTCATCATTATGAGTCTTATTTCCCTGCTTTTTGTATGGCTGATGATTTTTGATTGAGTGCCAGTTATTGTGAATTTCACTTTGTTGGGTGTTGGATATTTTTGAATTTCTATGAATATTCTTGAGGTCAGTTCTGGGTTGCAGTTAAGTTACTTGGAAATAGTTAAGTCTGTTGAAGTCTTTTCTGATTTGTTAGATGGGATCAGAGCAGAGTCTAGGACTGATTGTTCCCTACTACTGAAGCAGCATCTTTCTGAATACTCTGCTTCATGAATTGTGAGGATTTCCAGTCTGATTGGTGGGAACAGACATTGCTTGCAGCCCTGTGCGAGTACTAGACAGTAGTCTCTAGTTCTTTCACATGGTTTTCCCCAGTCTTGGTGGTTACTTCATATGTAGTACTGATCACTACTTGGCTGAGTATTCAAACAGTACCCTCTGAAAATCTCTGAGCTTCTCCTTCTGCACAGCTTTCTTTTGTGTACATTCTGCCCATGAACACCAACCACCTTGGTCTCCCTGGACTGTCCATGTCCTTAATCAGGGGACTTGTATGCTCAACTGAGGAACTGGCCAGCTCCATCTAGGGTTCATTTGTCTGTGCTGTGGCTTGTTGCTTTCTCAATGTATAGTAAGCTGGGCAATTGTGGAATCCACCTCATTTCTTTTTGTCTCTTATAGATTTCTATCCTTCATTGCTTGGTATCCTGTATCTTAAACAGTTGTTCCATTTTGTCCATTTTGAAAAAAGTTATACCTAGTGAGAGAGTTGATACAATTTCTGTTAGTCCATCTAACAGAAAGTTCAGACAGTCTTCTCAAAGGGAGCTGACATTTCTGATTTCATAATTTCCTTTCTCAACAAGAGGTTGATATTATCTATTTTTCATATCATTGAGTTTTTATGTGTCCCTAGGCATGTTAATATTCTAAATCATGTAGTTTCCTTATTCATAAAACATGCCAATTCTGTGGGTTAGGTTGGTTTTAGGAATGAAGCTAGAAAGCACAAATATAAAGCATCTATAATAGCTTCTGGAATTTGTCAGATCTTGCTTAAGTAGTTTTCTGTTTTAGTTTTTATAAGTTGCAGTTTTTTTTTTGAATATCTGTTTAGTTTTGTGTTTAATTTGGACCAGTTTAAAAGCCATCCTTCTGATAGTTTTATAACTTCTTGTACATTTTGTTGCATAACTGTAAAAGTATGGAAAGTTTCTTAATGATGATTCAGTGCAATTTACTTTTAACTCACCATTATCAATACTTCACAGTGTTTTAAGAAAGTTACAGGTATGAATTTATAATATTTTTAAAAGCATCGACTTTGTTTTAGTTTTATAAATGTCATTATAAAGGTTTATGTGGTTGCTTTATTTTTGCCAATAAACCTAAGCTTAACTGTTAAGAACTTCCTCTTAAGGGCTTTTGTTGAACACTTACTCTGTGCATAGTCCTGGAGTATTGTTTCAGGTTTCACTGTAAATTACTACCAGTCTTAAACCTTCTAATCAATTATGCTGTTTGTTTTTAACTGTATCTGGTCATGCTACCCCTTTTTTACTGCGAGTGTTTGCAACTTTTACTTTATTGCCCTAATTGTCTTTTTAATATCTTGAGTAGCTTTGTTCTTAGGTGTGCGCTTTTGTTTCATTATGTTGACTGTAAAATTATCTGCAAAAGAGATAAGTGTGTTTTCTAATTTTATACCCATGAACTTGTTACCGTAGATATCTAGTAGGCATTCAACAAATGCTTAATGGTGAGTGAAATGATTGTTTGATAACATACATAATTTTAATACAAACTAATTATAATTGTTGACATGTGAGTAAAAGGTACCATAGTGTATGCCTTATATTTTTTAAAATATTGAAATTAAATGCCATTTCCTCAGTGTTGGTATATGTACTTTTACAACTGATTAATAGCAGTCAGTTTCACTATGTGTGACTGAGTATTTATGTTCAAAGAAAATATAAGTACCTTCAATTTTCAGGGCAATTCCTTTGTTCTCCAAAGGACAGTAAGAGTTTTTGAGATACTTGGCTCATTATTCACTTTGGTGCCCCATGGCTGAAACATGTTAAGAGTTTTTGAGATACTAGGCTCATTATTCACTTTGGTGCCTCATGGCTGAAACATGTTAAGAGTTCATACTTCTACTTCCCAAACTTCCAATTTCCAAAATATTTTACATTTGCTATGATCTTAAATAGGATTATAGTTTGGTAGAACTGAAATACTTTAACGTCAGAAAGTTACAGTATCTATGGAATTCTGTAGTTGTGAATTTAACTTGCGTTAAAACTTGTTTTTGTTTTAATTTCTTTGTAAGTCAGGGCCTGTGATTCTTAATAGTATGGTTCCTTTGTTAACTCTCTCAGGACCAGGTCCAGGTACTCTAATTTATTTCATTCATCTGACTTATGACAAAAAAATTTAGACATTGCTAACTTTCTTTTTCTTTCTTAAAACTTTTTGGCTACTTATCTATTGATATTTCAGCCTTCCTCATATCCAGTTTTGAGCTAAATATAGATGCATACAGAAAAACACCATATGTAATTAACTATAACAAGAATAAGTTTGGGATTAGATAATAGAATAATTACTTGTATGAAAAGATTGTATTAATTTACTATTGTAGATTAATTTTACTAGTTTTGTTGTTGTTTGTGTTTTCTTGTTGTGTTGACAGGGTTGCTTTAGACACTCTTGCTGCATTGCTAAAATCAAGTAAGTTTTTAAATACTAGAAATACTAGATACTATTTTTATGGGAATTCTATTTACCGTGTTAAATAAACTGGAAATATAGATTTAATCTATAGTTATAAAAGCTGGTTTACAATTTAATGTTAGGATTAATTTTACCTTTTAGTGCAGTTGACAAACATCATAACTAATGCCATATGATGTTTATTGAACTGTAATTTATTCAGTACATTTATATAATTTAATCAAGCACACTATTTCCCATTTCTAAGTTGCTTATGCAAACATAGAGTCCATCAATAGAGGAAAACATATAGGTATTACTTTTTGAATGTCAAGCTAACATGGTATTGAGATTTTTTACTGTGAGAAATATATTTAACAACTACTGTCTCTGATTTTAACTTAGAACTTTATTAGTAGAAATTTTGTTTCTACCAATAAAGTTAAATTTATAACATTTAGAAAAAGTGACTATTAGTATAAATTTACAGTCTAGTACATAGATTTACAAAATAAAGCACTGTTTTCTTTATCTTCACAATTAAAGCAGTAGAGTAGATACATCTTATGATATGATGCTTTATTTGTATATTGTTTTCTCTCCAAGCTACTCAGTATATTTATCTAAATATATATTTTTTAGTACTCTAGTGGCCAGTTGGTAACCACGCTAAGATTTAATCTTAAAGATTTGTCTTAAATTAAGATAATATGTCCCCCTCCCTCACTCCCCAAAGGGAAATATAGTTAGCAGGTAGTTCAATAGAAACTGTTAAGGATGAGACCAACTTGCCCTTAGTTTGAATTACTAGAATTGTTTTTTTGAATAGTGACATGATTAATTGATAGTATTTGGTAATGACTTATTAAATTTTAAAACTCACCTTTGGTATTAGTATTATATTATAGAACAGAATTTTCATTTAACAGTTTTATTTTTCAAGTGAATTGTATGGTACTCAGATTAGTTTTGTATCTTTATTTTCATATGTTATGAAAAGCTTTGTAGCCTTGTTTTGATGGGCTCTGACTTTGTGGTTCAAACTGTATAATGATTGGTTCTTAATACGAGCATATACTTTTGATTTGGAGTGGGTTAGAATAGCTATTGAAACTAAATTCTTGGTCAGGTGTGGTGGCTCATGCCTAGAATTCCAGTGCTTTTTTGGGAGGTTGTGGGGAGAGGATTGCTTGAGCCTAGTTTGAGACCAGCCTGGGTAACATAGCAAGACCCTGTCTCTATAAAATGAAAAACAAAAAAAACCCTACACTTTTATTAAATCTTACTAATTTTCAGAATCACCAGTGGCAAAGTCAGTAATTCTAAGTTAGTACAAGCTAAAATTCTTTTACGTTTCAAGGATTTTGTAGAAATCAGTTGACTCAAGATGACTGCAATCTGATTTTTCAGTTTTAAGTAGTAGTCTTTTTTAAATTCATTTTTTTTAAAGGAAGGTAGTTTACTCCATCAGAAAAATAAAAAAGTGACAAGTAGAATGACTGTAGTTAATATTTAATATATTTTAAAATGATACATGGTACTACATAGGATGAAAATTTAATAATACAAAGTAGTATTTAGTAGCACACTGCATATTTTTAAACCAACCATGGAATTTTGAAGCATTCTCATTTTTTTTTTTTAATTCCTTAATTTTTTTTTCGGGGTGGAGGAGGTGAGGCAGTTATTTACTTTAAAAGGATAGCTTAGGCTAGGCGCAGTGGCTCCCACCTAAAATACCAGCACTCTAGGAGTCTTAGGCAGGAGGATTGCTTGAGGCCAGGAGTTTGAGACCAGCCTGGGCAACATAGTGAGACACCCTCTCTAAAAATAAATAAATAAATAAAAATTAAAAAGGATAAATTAGACTACTAAAATAGTTGTGGGAGAGTATAGTGTAAAGAATATGTGTCTACATACAGTCCAGAAAGATAGTCAACTCAGCTACCATTGCTGGAGTATAGATTAGACACTGCAATGTCAAGGCAAATGTAAGCTGTCATTTAATTAGAGAAAGAAGAGAAATAAATGATGGGAAGTGTTGGCCCTGAACACATGAATAAAAATCCTTTTACTAATGTTTTAAGTGCAGATTGCGGATTTCTTCCTTTAAGGATCACCCAGTACCTGTGTTTGAGTTATGTACATGTTTCTTATTTGATCTTTCATAAGTAATTTTAATATTTCTTGTAAATATCATTTAGGCTATTGGGAATTCTGGTGGATATTCACAAAGCTTGTAATAGGAATTAACAATGATCATAATGAATTTTAGCAAAATAATATTCACAGTTCATAAGCTAACGGCTTAAATATTCCAGTTGGTATAAAGAAAGTGTATATTCATTTAAAATGGATGAAACTTTTGTTGGTCAAAACAATTGAATGATTTTGTAAAATAGCCACAACCTTAGCAAATTAGCTATTATAGACACAATAGAGATTTTAAAGCTTTTGCATAAGAAAACTTTTTCCCCTGGTAAATTCCTTCTGCCTTTCTAATGCCAGAACATTGTTCTGAGAGGGAATTAATAAATTCATCTCAGTGTTACATTTTAGGTATATATTAGCACATTTGGAATCTAATAAATCAGGCAACTAAAATCAGTGGAGCCTTATTATTGCATTATCTTGTGTCCATGTCCTGAACCAGAGGATTATTTTATAGGTAAACTGGAGATTAACAAGAGATTAGTATTTCATTGTAATTAAACAACCTCAGCTGGGTTGGTATTTTAGTTTTGCACTCCTTACAGTCAACCCGCAGAAGTAGTGTTGGGTGACTTAGTGTGCTGTGCTAACATGATTTACCACTGTCTTAGTAATATGTGTTCTTTTGGTTAATAGTCTTAAATATTAGGCCGGGCACAGTGGTTGAAGCCTGTAATCCCAGCACTTTGGGAGGCCGAGGTGAGAGGATTGCCTGAACTCAGGGGTTTGAGACCAGCCTGAGTGATATGGCGAGACCTCGTCTCTACAATAAATCAAAAAATTAGCTGAGTGTGGTAGCACATGCGTGTGGTTCCAGTTACCTGGAAGACTGAGGTGGAAGGATTGCCTGAGCCCAGCAGGTCGTGGCTATGGTGGCCTTGAGCAGCATGCCACTGCACTCCAGCCTGGGTGGCAGAGTGAGACTTCAACCCCCCCAGCAAAAAAAATCTTAAGTATTAATACTTTAAAAATAGTTCAGATTTTTAATTTTTTTTATCTTAACCCTACTCTGATAAAATACTTTAAAAATAGTTCAGATTTTTAATTTTTTTTATCTTAACCCTACTCTGATAAAATTGACCATTTACTCAAAATTTCAATGTAGTTTTCATTACAGTAAAGACAATTAAAATTAAGTAAAGCTAACAATTGACTCGAAAGATAAAAAAACTCTATTTTGTAATCATGTAATGCTTCTTATATTTCATTTGCTAAAAAAGCTGTATAAATATTTTTTAACTTATCATTGTTATAACATGAACATTTATGTCCTTGTAGGGTAATTAAAGCAATTAATTTTAGTGGAAACATAAAGTTTGCAGGAGGAGCTATAATTTATGAGGGCTAATTTTAGGGAAAACACAAATTTTGTAACAAGTTACAAAAATGATAACTGACTTTTGTCAAAATCGTGTTCACAACTAGTAATTAAAGGTTATATAGTCGGTTTGGTATAATTAAAGTCAATATGTTCGTAAATTTTAAAATACATAAAACTTTTGTTAGTAAAGAAAAGCATTTAAAAAGATGTAGCTCTAAATTTATTAAAGACATTTTAATATTTGTTAATTTTGAAACAATATATGGGCAGGCTTTTGGAAATTGTTATGATTTGCTCTTGGAACTTGTCATGTTTATTTTGTTAAAAAAATTTTAAATAGGTGTTTGTCATTTAAAAAAATTATAAGAATTTATCACAATATTGAGGATCTATTTTAAATTTTATTTATTCTGCCACTTTCTCTTGTCATTTTAAAGATATTTTTTCTCACTTTTCTTTTGTTAAAGAAACAAATGCCAGGAGAGCTGTAGACAGAGGATATGTCCAAGTGCTTTTAACAATTTATGTAGATTGGCACCGCCATGATAATCGGCATAGAAACATGCTCATTCGGAAAGGAATTTTACAGAGTTTAAAAAGTGTTACAAACATTAAATTGGGAAGAAAAGCGTTTATTGATGCCAATGGGATGAAAATTCTGTATAACACTTCGCAAGTGAGTTATTTTCTTCCTATTCTGATTATATACTAATGATATGATTTGGTTCTTCAGAAAACTGAATTAGTGTGCAAATATTCAGAAAAGTATACATATGATAAATATATTTTTATGATAAATGTATTTTTTGAAAATGTTAAAATGAAGAGGCTAATCATTTCTCACATGTGACCTCAGATTGAGTCAGAGAAAATGGTCATTGAGCATCTCTGCAGTGTGAGATTCTTTTAAAGGTAAAAGGAAGATTTATAAATCCATCCATTGAGCAGACATTGAGCAGACAGTGATTCCATATAGCTGTGTTTTCTAGGATGTGTAATAGACTGTACACAGTTTTATTTCCTCTCCTTGTGATATATCTGTGGCTTCTTTACAGCTGGTAGGATGTTTCTCTTGTCTTTAAGTGTCCTGCATGTTTTTCTGCTGGACAGAGCCTTTTTAAAATAGAGAAGGTTCAAGAATGAAACCTGGGACTAAGAATGCTAGGTCTGCCAGCCATCTTAAGCGTAAACATTTGTGACAATTATGTTCAAGGGTTCCTTTCTAGCATCCATAGAAGACTGTCAGCCATGAGGATATTTTTAGAAGGCTGTAATTATTAGAAAGAAATCTGTTGACCGGGCTCGGTGGCTCAGCCTATAATCCTAGAGCTTTGGGAGGCCGAGGTGAGTGGATTGCCTGAACCCGCGGGTTCGAGACCCACCTGGGCAACTTGGTGAGACCTTATCTCTACAATAAATCAAAAATTAGCCGGGCGTGGTAGGTGTGTCTGTAGTTCCAGCTACTTGGAAGGCTGAGGTGGAAGGATTGCTGGAGTCCAGCAGGTGGAGGCTGCAGTGGCCAGGAGCGGCCACTGCACTCCAGTCTGGGTGACAGAGTGAGACTCCAACTCAAAAAAAAAAAGAAAAAGAAAGAAATCTGTCTTTTTGAAAATATCAGCCAGTTATCTTGGTTGTTCCCTCTTGGGTTGCACATGACAAACATAATCTATGTCTATATGACGGTAGTTAAGATAGCTGAACACATATTTTATGTTTACCTTTAATTTTTTCTTTTCTAGATTAATCACGTGCATTTGTTTTTACTAGTCCTAGTATAGGTAATGATGGATATTTGATATATGAGGAAGAGTTAGATGACTTTGTTAATGCTGCTTACATTTCTGAGCCTTAATTTCTCATCTATTTTGACAGATCAGATATAAAAATGTGTATGGAGATTTTTGCAGTGTATTAAGGTGTCATCTAAACGTCAATTGTTACTAATTATATGGCTGTATGACAGTTTCAAATCCCCTGTCCCTCAGCCCTTCTCAAGATTAGATACCAGGACATCAAATCAAACTCTTAAAACTTTGAATGTGATATTTAGGCTATCCTTTTGAGTAGCCAATTTATAAGAGGTGCCATTACATGATAACTGATATAGTCCTGAGAAAGGTGGTCAAGTGCACTTTTGTTTTTATTTCTTACATCTTTTAAAATTTCTTACTCCCTTTTCCCCTTATTCTCTTAAATTTTATTTAAAAAAATGTTTCCCTAAGCTTGCCAATTGTCCCCTAAGTCACTCCAAAGATGGTATTGATTTCTGCTTAGTTAAAACATTTAAGGAAAAGTCCTACTCAATATGCCACATGAGGTTCTTACAATTAGGTACTTCTGACTTGTTGTAAATACGAGGTTTTGCTATGTTGCCCAGGCTGGTCTCAAACCCCTGAGCTCAGGCAGTCTGCTTACCTCGGCTTTCCAGAGTGCTGGGATTATAGGCATGAGCCCCCGCACCCAGCTGCAAATAGATACTTCTGAACAGTAAAGCTATTTACAGTTATCCTATGTTAAAATATTGTTTTTTTAAATATTTGTTTTTAGAAAATTATGAATGTTATTACTTTCTGAAGTAATGTGAAATTGGTTCAGAAGACAAATCTTTTTTTCCCTAACAGGAATGTTTGGCCGTCAGGACTCTTGATCCTCTTGTCAATACTTCTAGTCTGATCATGAGGAAGTGTTTCCCGAAAAATCGTCTGCCACTTCCAACGATTAAAAGTTCTTTCCATTTCCAGTTGCCTGTCATTCCTGTCACTGGTCCGGTGGCTCAGCTGTACAGCTTACCCCCTGAAGGTAGGACCACAGGGTCGCTGCTGCCTTTCGTCAGCTTTTAGAATTATGTGACTGTCAACCTTTTTTTAAACTTGTGTTAAAAAACTTCTCAGCAAAAGAAAGCCTTAATGAACATGAGAAACCTTTCATATGTTATTTTAGCTAAGTATTTCCTTAAATAAAAGAAATTGGAGCCTAGTGATTAAGGGAAATAGTGTGGGATATGTTGTGTATATGTTAATGTGAATTGTACAGTAATTAAGCTTCACGAAGGACCATTACTTGATAACATATGCATTTTCAAAATATAAAAATATACACGTTAAATGCTTAGATAATTGTATTTGGGTTTACATTTGTGGCTTTTTAGTGAATTTTTTCTTAAGTTAAAAAAACCTAATCACCAAAATTGCTATGGTTTTATGCTTAACAAAAACTTGCACATGACTTAACTTGGATGAAAATATGAAATTATTGGAGGTAAGCTCTTTGTCATTTTCTGTATAATACTGCTGGTATACAGTAAAGGAAGTAAGAGTTTAATCTTCCTTATGTGGGGAGAAATAATTTTTTTGTTAAGATTTAGCAAAGTGGAAAAGAGAAAGGCTTGGCTATTAATAGAATTTCTAAAGTATTTTCTTATCAGTTGGTCATTTTTGAACAAAAAGGAGGGTTCTTTATGTATAAAAATTTTTACACAAAGTAAGTGTTTTAAAAGAATTTTCTAATAATCATAATTAACTTGTTATTCTTGACATAAATTTGTTAAAATTATATGTCATAGGATACACTATTATAATTTAATTTTTAAAATATTTAATTATTAAAACTCAAGTTTACTTAACACAAAATATCAAATGGATTATTCAGAAACGTTCCTTAAAATTTTTAAAAGCCTAAGACTAAGTCTAGGTCTTATGAGTAAGATAGCTAACTAAAACAAAAGTCTAAGTCCTTCTTTCCATTCCATTTGAAATTACCAACAGATTTTTAAAGTAGGGAAAAATCTGTACCAAGTCTGAAAACTAGGTAAGAGGGGCATCCTCGTGGAACAAACATAGAACATGCAACAAATGCGGTAGAGATATAAGTAGATTTAGGAAGAGTATCACATCTCTATTCCCTCTTCTGAGAATGCCATGTCTTTGGTTCCAAGATTAGGTGCCATTACCATGTAATTTGGGGGACAATCAAGAAGCAGTTAGACTCCCTTTCTCTTCTATATCTCAGCATAGGATTATGGGAGTGGTAAGTGGTGGTTCTAACTGGTATTAAGCTGGTAAGGCTTCTCTATAATCTGGCAGGTAGAAATACCAGGAGGGAGGCAGGATATGCCTCACAGTGTTCTTTAGTTCATGTCTGGATTGATGGACAGAGAATGCTCACCTCTAGTGCAGTGAATTCACCAAATATAGGAAGAAATGGGAGGTGACATTTTTCTGCTGGATCCTTTTCTGCCTGCTTCTTATACTTACCACCAAACCAGAAATGCAGATTTACATCAACTCACAAGCCTTCATGATTAAGATGTGGAAGGACAATTCTAATAGCTCCTAAGGAGCAGGAGCCACAGGCCCACGCCACTGCACCCAGCTTTGTTTCTCACTGTTATTTCACATATCATGCTTTGTTGCGTATATCAGTCTTTGTTATTTTTTGCCTTCCTCAGCTAGAATATAGGTTCACAAAGGTAGGTCTGAGCTATTTTACTCACAACTTTTCTGACACCAAATATTTGTCTTTTTTCCTTATACCAACCAATTCTCTAGTTTTCCAGACCTCAGCCAGGTGTTCTACAGTTCGATTTAGTTCTGACACTACCTAGCGGTAGTGCAGGCACACAGGTTTAGAAATCAGTCCCACAAGACTGCCCCCACTTCAGACACCAGTTACAAGTTCATGCCGCATTGTATTTCTGACTGACTGGATATAAAGTTGTTGGGAGGGTTCCTATAACCCCCTCTTCAAGGTTAATAATTTGCTAGAATGACTTTGCAGAACTCAGGAACACTCTAAACTCCATTTATTGTAGAGGATACAACTTAGGGACAGCCAAATGGAATAGTTTTGTAGGGCCAGGTATGAGAGAAGAGCTGTGGAGCTTCCATGCCCTCTCCAGGCATGCTACCCTCCTAGCATCTTGAAGTGACCACCAATCCAGAAGTGCTCTGAGCTTCTGAACCATCATTTAGGGTTTTTATGTAGGTTCCATTGTATAGGCATAATTGATTTAAAAGGCTACTTGGAAGACTGAGGCGGAAGGATTGCCGGAGCCCAGCAGGTCGAGGCTACAGTGGCTGGGAGCGGCCACTGCACTCCAGTCTGAGTGACAGAGTGAGACTCCAACTCAAAAATTTAAAAAAAGGCTATCTTTGATTAAATTAATCACCAACCCCTCCCGCTTCCCTACAGGTTGAGGTGTGGGACTGAAGTTCCAACCCTCCAATCTTGCCTTGGTTTTTCTAGTGACCAGTCTCCATCCTGAAGCTGTCAAGGAACCCACCAAGAATGTCACCTCATTAGAACAAAAGATGCTCTGTCACCTAGGAAATTTTGAGAGATTAGGAGCTGGTACACACCAGGAACTGGGAACAAAGATCAAATATATGTTTATCATAATAGGACTATTGTTTTTTTCTTCATTTTATCTTCAGCATCCATTAGATTGCATAGGACATAAGTGTGCATTTAATATTTGTTGAATGAATGAATTGAGCTGGTCTCAAGGTTTATTCTCTTAAATGTTAAATGCCAGAAGATAGTGAAGCAGCGTCTATGGAGATTTGAAGGAAAAGGGTTCTGACTCAAGATTTCTGAACCTTTATCAGTTGCCATCATAAGTGAATGTCTCATATTCTTAGATATGTAAGTGTACAGAAGTATGTTATTTAGTTACCCTTCCTGAAGTAATTATGTGAAATATTACTGCAGCTAGTCAGGTGATAAATTGAAGATGCAGAGAATGCAGAAGTCACAGAAGAATGTTTGGATTAAACATTACAACCTGTTAACTATATAATACTAAATAGTTGCTGTGCTATTATTATGAAACATGCCAAGTAATTCCTGGCAAAAGACACATAATTTACAGTTATCATAAAATTGATATTTTACATAAGTAAACTAAAATTTATATTGGTAGATTTCCTAATATTATACTATTCTTGAATTTCTAAAATGAAAATTATAGGAATAATGGTCCAAATATATATTTTCAAATATGGAAGTAATGTGTAGAACAGAGTCTTATACTGGGATCCATTGAACATAGGAATACGTGGATGGGCCTCAGAGACTATGCACCATTTGAAATTCGATGTAAAATTATGTATGCTTTGTTTCCCTCTGGAAAACATTTTTGGACGGATCTATCACTGCTGTGTAAAAGCAAGGAAATTTCAAAAATGCACAAAATCCTGAGAGCGCTAAATACCAAGCCAAGAACAAGTGATCAATTTTAATGAGAAATATAAATGGATAAAATAATCCTATTAAAGGAAAGAAACTCTCAGAGTGGGCTGAAAAGTAAAATCTAACTAGCTGATACATACTGGAAACTCTAAAAACAGCAGGATAGATAGCTTGGAAGTATACAGATTGGCAAAAATGCTTATGTTATTCCCAGCCCAAAAGAGGTGAGGAAGATAGTATTATTACTATACAAAATGTATACAGAATAAAAAATTGTTTAAAACAAGGTAGTGAAGATGAAGATTATTTTATACACGACAGTTAACACATGTACCAAATAACAGGGCAAATATAGATAAAACTAGTCATTCGAATAACAAGGAGAAATTGAAATAGAAAACTGTTTGTGGGTGATTTTAATATACCTCTAAATTCTTGGCAAAATAAATAGAGGTGGTTAAATCATTCTAAGTGGATGCTAAAGATAACTCCTGGTAATATATTTGAATATACAGTTGATTCTTGGACAATTTGGGGACTTAGGGGTATCAACTTCCTGTGCAGTCAGAATCCATGTATACCTATTGACTCCCCCAAACTTAATTACTAATTATCTATTGTTGACCAGAACCCTTACTAATAACATAAACAGTTGATTAATACACATTTTATTTGTTATGTGTATTATGTACTCTATAATAAAGTTAGCCAGAGAAAAGACAATGCTATTAAGGAAATCATAAGGAAGAGAAAATATATTTACTATTCATTAAGTGCAAGTTGATCATCATAAAGGTCTTTATCTTTGTTATCTTCACATTGGGTAGGCCTAGGAGGAGGAGGAAGAGGAGGGATTGGTCTTACCACAAGGAAGGGTGACAGAGGCAGAAGAAAATCTGTGTGTAAGTGAACCTTTACGGTTCAAGCTCATGTTGTTCAAGGGCCAGCTGTCATTAAAATGGACAATATTTCAGAAAAATATGAATAACTCAAATGGACATAAATAATAAAAACCCTGAAATTAAATATGTGATCAAGTTTCTTCAGGGAGTTCAGCAAATGCTGATGACTTCATAGATTAGTTCTCTTAACTTTCAATAACCTTTTCTATGCTTTATTTTCCAGAGCATAGAAAGAAAGGAAAGTTCAGAAGCTAGCATTATCTGAAAGCAAAACTTCTAAGAGTAGCCTAAAACAACCTACAGATCGCTGTCACTCATGAAAATAAATCCAAAAATTCTAAAATATTAGCAAAGAATTGAGCAGTATTTTTTATGTATAAGACATCTTGACCGAGTGAGGATTCTTTTTTAAATTTTTTTTATTTTTTTTTGTTTTTGAGGATTCTTTTTAAGAAAGTAAGCTCGCTATAATATTAAGACTTTAATTACGAAAATGTATTATCGGTATGTCAGAAAAAACCAGATGATTAGCTCAGTAAGTGTCATGAAGAAATTTCATAAAAATCATATTAGTTCTAGATAAAATTTCTTCAGGAAACCAGGAATATTTCCTGAACAAGCTAAGTATTATGCAGATCAGTAGCTGCCATCATAAGTGGTAATGAAATGTTTAGAGGATGCCCCTCTCAGCCATTATTATTTAACATCGCTTTGAAAGCTCTAGCTAAATCCAGTTAAGACAAAGAAAAGAAGGTCTTAACCGTTCAAAGAGCGAGATAAATGTATCAATATCTGGAGAATATTATTGTCTATATAGAAAAGTCAAGCCAATCATTTGTAAAACATGGCTTAGACAATAGAAAGGTTACATAAAATACACGTTACAAGAAAAGTAAGTTCAGTAGCTTTCTTGTGTGTGTCTATGTATGTATCAATAAAAACTATTAGAAAACATAAAGGGAAATTAGATCACATTTTCAGGAGCAATAGCAATCACAAAATAATCCCCTTGGAATATACTTTCCAAATCCTTACAGAAAGTACTAACTCATTCCTTTCATTGGCTAAGTCTTAAAGATGTAGTATAATTTACCTAACTAGTTTTCTACTGATAGACATTTAAATTGTTTCCTGTATTTGTTTTTACTATAAATGAGTCAAGGATATTTTGAAAACTGATAGGAATTTTGATTTATATTCTCTGGTTTTAATTGTATGATTAGCTGTAATAATATTAATTATTGATAATGATATGATGAATAGATCTTTAAAATAGAAAAGAAGGTCTCAGATACTCTAGGCTGTATGGCATTTTACACCTGGAGTATAAACCCAAAGGAAAATGTCATATAAAGGAAAATATTTGAAAGATTTGACTAAAAATTAAAAATGTATTTTCTGTCTGACACTGAACTGTTTTCCTTCTTCCTTATCTAAGTAGTCATTTTTCCTGTTTGCAATAGGCTTTTCTGAATTCAATTTCTTTTTTGCTGAAAGTTATTTTTTTCTTTCTCTGTTTCCAAATGTCAGTTCTTCCTCTTGTTTATCCATGACTAACAACTGTTAGGGCGCATCAGCATAAAGAGACCTAGGGTAACATATGAAATATGAATATTTATTTTTGCTGTCTGATTCCAAGAAGGATTTGAGGCAATTTGGTACCTGTATAAGTTAGGAGTGACTCAGCTGCTGTCACAAAGAGATCCAGAAGCACAGTCACTCAAGCAACAACAATAATAAACATTTGTATAACACATACTCTTTGCCCTGCACCTTACATAATGCTCACAAGAGCACTATGAGTAGGTATCTCCATTTTATGGATGAGGAAACTCCTGCAACTTGCTCCAGGTTAGATAGCAAGTAGCAAGCTAGGATTTGGGTTCAGGTATTCTGTTTCCAGAGTTCCTTTGCTACACAGAAGATAGAGAGGTAATCCTAGGCAGTTGCTACACAGAAGATAGACAGGTGAGGCAGTAGACCTCTGTTTTACTGGGTCCTTGAAGGAAACAGGTTTTTATTTTGTTTTTAACATTCTCCTGTGGTGGTTTCCTTATGTGCATGTGGAAAATGGGACTGAAAGAAAATAAGAGGGCTTTTTTTTTGTTTAGAACATGATCTGGTATTTATGTTTGTCACTTTGTCTCATATACCACTGACCAAAAATTGGTCATATATATGGATATGACTACTGCAATGGAGGCTAGAAGCCCTATGGTTAAAACTCAGGGATTCAGTTACTAAAAGGAAGGACAGGAAAACAGGTAGTCGGGGAGGGCCAGTTAGTAGTCATTGCTATAAGCCACATTGGAAGTTTAAGTCATAAAAAGTTTGGAAAAATCTCTTTTAAAAATATTTTCTACTTGGTTTAAAAGCACTGTTCCTTACATGAGAAGTCTCAAAGTGCTCTTCTGCTCTTACTCCCTTGTCTCCCTCACATCCCTGGTCCCATGTCCTTTTAAATTCTACTCCCTCATTTTTAAAAATAATCATCCCTGTTATTGCTATATTGGTCTGGACAGTTACTGGCTTTTTTCCCTATTAATTAGTCTCCCTCCACCCATATACTGCCTTCCTCACATCTGTCAGAGTGATCTTTTGAAAATCTAAGTTGGGTTAAGCCATTCTCCTCTTGAAAGTCCTCAGTGCTTACTTTCTGTAGGTTAAAAGTTGAAACTACTTGGCCTACTATGCTACATCCTTCATTTTTTCATTCTTATTTGCCTTCACTACTTTCCCAAGCATGCTGTGTATCCTAGTCATGCTTAACTTCCTATTATTTTCCAGAGGTGTCATCTCGCTTTCTTATTTTAGCATCATTTCCTCTTCTTAACGCCACACACACCCACCATTATATTCACGTAGAAATCGGTTATGGTTTCTTCAAGATAATTGCTTAAGTATCACCTGTTCAGTAAAGTGATCAGTTATTAATTCCTTGGCCCCAGGCATTTTGCAGTGAGTTATTGTATTTCTGGTTTTCCCATAGCATTTTGAAGTTTATGCTTTCATAAGTGTTTGTCTAACATAGTGTAATTACTTGTTACTCCATTCTGCTCTTTAACCTTCTGAGCTTTCTAAGGGCAGGGAATATATGTACACACACACACACACACACACACACACACACACACACACACACATCTTTAAAAACAATTAGTAGCACACAGCACGGTGGATGGCACATGATAGTAATTGAAACAAGTAAAAGGGAGGGGACTTGTAGAGGAATTAAGTGAGTCACTGAAATCATAAATAATAAACAAGATGTTTCATTCAAGTTGTTGCAACATAAGACATTATTAATTTTTTAATTAAAAAGATCATTCATTTTTAAAGTTCTTTGCAAATTTTAAAACACTGTTACATATTATCTTACAGCTTTTCAACAGCTGGGATAGCCTTAGAAATGTTTTGAATAAGAGATCTCCTTTAGTTTTTCTTTGGTTATTGAAATACCTTATATGTATATATATATGTATGTGTGTATATATGTAACATTTTACCTGTGGGTGTGCATGTTGTAGAATGCTTACCTCTGACCTACTGATAGCATGTTTTGTATCATAGTGGATGATGTAGTAGATGAAAGTGATGACAACGATGACATTGATCTAGAAGCTGAAAATGAAACTGAGAATGAAGATGACCTAGATCAAAATTTTAAGGTTAGTATAAATTTCTATCATCAGTCAATTCTAAAAATTAGATATTACATTGGGAATATTAGGGGTGTGTGTGTGTATATGATTTTCAGGTATAAATATAGAAAATCCAACATCTTAACTGATTTCAATAAAGTTTTTCCCCCTTAGACCCATAATCACTGTTTTTATTCTGCCTTTTGTTTCTAAAAAATGAAACTGGCATTGCTTTTCTGAGTGACATTGGATAATTATGTCGATGATCTGAGCTGCTGTTGCTTATCTGTAAAATGAGATTAGATGGACTAACTTTAATTTTTTAAATTTTATATATAATATTAGATTAATTTGTTTTGGCTACATCTTTTTATGAAGGGTGACTATGCAAATAAAAGGCTAAAAAATGTTGCTTTAAATCTAGTGGTCTGAAAAGGGCCTTAAAATAACTTATTTTCACTCTCTTTGATGAGAAAGATTTCATCTAACATTTTTGACTTAGATTTTAAAATCTAAGGAAACGAAGGAAAGTGATCTGAGACTTCACTATTGTGGCATATTCTTTTAAAATGTATTATCCTTTGTCAAGAACATAGTCTATAACTGATGTGTTTTTGGGAGAATTAGTGTTTACATATGATTCTTAGGTTTCAGTTCATTGGACGTGGAAGTGGACAAAAGTGTTTATGTAATTGAGAAAATATAAAATTATCGTCATGTTACAAGAGAAAAAGAGGCAGGAGAGTTTTCAGAATTTCATTGCATCTCTGGAAGCCTACAAACTCTACATTTTACTTTATTTAGTGGTAGAGACGGCTACACTTTAGCATCTGTAGAAAAGTGGTCTTCCTCATTTGTCAACTATTTAGCTGATTGCTAGATTTTTTTTGGAGGAACATGGGCATCATTCCTGGTGGTGTTCCTCTTACTCTTTCCCCTCCCCTGCAAACAGGGATAACTGTGGCACTGAACTTTTCGAAGAGAACTTTATTTCTCATGGACTATAAGGGTACGTGATAATCATTAACCTGTATTGAAGCAGTGTATCATTCTAGCTGGCAGTGTGTGCCTCAAGATCACTCTGGTTTTCCTTTTGGCTCCTCTCTAAGCAAGATGTGTAATTTTGAACAAGCTACTTAAATTCTCTGTACCTCATTTCCTCCTCCAGATGAATGGGAATAATGATACTATCTATTTCACAGTGTTCTTATGCAGATTATATTAGATAATATATATAAAATGCTTAGCATTTGAAAATCATATGTTTTCAGTACTCATTAAATGTTAGCTATTTTGATGGTCGCCACCATCATCATATGTGTATGTGTATGTATACATATATTTTCAATTTAGTTTTAAGTTTTACTGCCCTTTAATATGAGCAGAATGATGGCAGTTAGGGAGATTGAGGAAACTACTCTAGTCTTGATCTTGTCACAGGTTTTTCTGCCTTGAGGAGCTCAAATACTCTTTTATATTTGAATAACCACGATAAAAAGAAAACCAAAAAACCAACAATAGCACAACAATCCCAATAAAAGACAAATTTGAATTTAAGATAAAATTAATGCAGTATTTATTCAGCAGTTATCCTCTAATTCTAGGTAATTAATAGCTTGGAATATTTTAAATCTAAAACATAGTGTGTAATTTTTTTGTTATAACTAGTAACATGCTATTTTTATTATTTCAGAATGATGATATTGAAACAGATATTAACAAACTGAAACCCAAGCAAGAACCAGGACGAACAATAGAAGAACTAAAAATGTATGAACACCTTTTCCCTGAGCTTGTTGATGATTTTCAGGTATAAATACAGAAAATTCAGCATCTTAACTGAGTTTAATAAAGTTTTTCCCTCCCTAGGCCCATAATCACTATTTTTATTCTGTCTTTTGTTTCTAAAAAATGAAACTAGTGTTGCTTTTTTGAGTGACATTGGATAATTATGTCAACGTTCTGAGCTGCTACTGCTTATCTGTAAAATGAGAGGAGATGAACTTTTTAATTTTTTGTCATTTTCATTTTTTTGTCACTTTTAATTGACAGTTTTTTACTCTTTTTTGTATATTCTTTAAAATGACATTTGAAAATCTTGTTATAGTCTTCCTTGTATCAGTTGTTTTCAACTAACGAGAGGTAAGAACTAAGTGCTGAATTAAAAATATAATTTATGCATGTTAAATTATTTTTCCCCTTGATATTTCACTGTATAATTGTGATAGAGGAAGGAGGGAGGAACCAGAGGAGGACAATTTGAAGTCTTTAAGTTGATTTATAAGAAGAGTGAGTTTTTATTAACATTTGTTATCCTTGTACGTTTACTGGACTATAATTATTTTGCCTGAATTATGAACCAAAGTAGTTGATTGAATTGTTGACAATTAGTAGATCTAGTTTCATTCTTTTTTTTTTGCATTGGAATCTCACTCTGTCGCCCAGGCTGGAGGGTAGTGGCACACTCAAAGCCACCCCAGCGTCCACCTGCTGAGCTCAGGCAATCCTTCTGCCTTAGCCTTCTAAGTAGCCAGAACTACAGGCGCACTGCCATGCCCAGCTAATTTTTTATTTATTGTAGAGATGAAGTCTCGCCAAGTTGCCCCGGCTGGTCTTGAACCCGAGGGCTCAGGCAATCCACTCGCCTTGACTTCCCAAAGTGCTGGGATTACAGGCTGAGCCACCGAGCCTGTCCAGATCTAATTTTTTGTTCTCAGTCTGTTGCTGACTTGTGATAGGTCCTTGAATATGTCTCTGAAAATGCCCAGGATTTTAAAGTGTCAAAGATTCTGAACTAGATAATCTGTAATACTTGTTTAACTTTTACTGCAAACCCTTTTGTGACCCAGGTTTCATATGCTTACTTTCTAATTGCTTAAATAAAAAGACTTTATTGTGGGGTTATAGGTGAGAAATTTAGAAAAAGAGAAATATTTGGCAACTAGTATTTACATTTCACAGATCTAACTATTCAGCTTTCTCTTTAGGAACTTTAGAGCCTTGGATGCAGTAGAAGACCCAGTTATTCCCATGCCTCCTACCCTGGTGTGTTGGTATTCCCCCTAGATTTGAGGTACATGGAAGGTACTTTGAAATCAGGGGTAATAAAAGGAGGGAAGGGATGGAGAAGAAGGTATCTGTCCAAAAAAAGATAGAAAGAAAGGAAGAAAGAAAGAAAAATATAAGAAGGCAGGATGAGGCATTTGAAAAAGAGTACAGGTTGATATTTGATTTTTGTCCCCCCATCTTGTAGCAGTTACCCGGTTGCTCTTTTAATACGATTGTGCCCAGCTAAGAACCACTTGAAAATAAAGCCTCAGAAATAACAAATAATGCAGAAAAGTACTGAGAAGGGGATTGTTGTAGGAAGAAAACATCCATTCTTCTGTGCATTGTTCTCTCTTTTTTTTTTTTTGAGTTGGAGTCTCACTCTGTCACCCAGACTGGAGTGCAGAGACCGCTCCCGGCCACCGCAGCCTCGACCTGCTGGGCTCCGGCGATGCTTCCGCCTCAGCCTTCCGAGTAGCCGGAATTACAGGCATGCGTGACCACGCCTGGCTGATTTTTTGATTTATTGTAGAGATGAGGTCTTGCCTGCTCAGGCGGGTCTCGAACCCGCGGGCTCAGGCAATCCACTCACCTCAGCCTCCCAAAGGCGCGGGATTACAGGCTGAGCCACCGAGTCCAGCTCATTGTTCTCTTTTATGTGCTTATGAGACATATATATAGCAGTTCTCACTTACCCACGTTCTAAGAGGTATGTTCCAGGACCTCCAGTGGATGTCTGAAACTGTGGATAGTACTGAGCCCTATGTATACTATGGTTTATTTTTTAATTTTATTTTTTAGAGACAAGGTCTTACTTTGAAATCAGGGTAATCAGCCTGAAATCAGGCTGGAGTGCAGTGGTATGATCATGGATCCCTGCAGCCTTAAGCCGGGCTCAAATAATCGTCCCACTTCAGGCTCCTATAGCTAGGATTACAAGCACACACTTGGCTAATTTAACAAAAAAAGTTTTTGTGGAGTCAACTCTGACTGTGTTGCCCAGGCTTGTCTAGAACTCCTGGGCCCAAGTGAATCTCTTGCCAGGGCCTTCCAAAACATTGAGATTGCAGGCATGAGCCACCATGCTTGGCATATTATATATATATATATATATATATATATATATATATATATTTTTTTTTTTTTTTTTTTAATTGCAATAACTGTGATGGCTATGCTAGACAAAGGGATAATTCTTGTTCCGGGTGGGATGGACCATGATGGTGTGAGATTTTATCACACTACTCAGAATAATGCACAATTTAAATTTTATTAATTATTTATTTTGAACTTTTTCGTTTAATAATTTGGCCTGTGATTAACCTTCAGTAACTGAAACCATGGAAAGTAAAACCTTAGATTGAGGGGGATTACTGTAATGTGATTACACATCGTAGTTTTTTTTTTTTTGAATTGGAGTCTTACTCTGTTACCCAGGCTGGAGTGCAGTCAGTGGCATGGATCATGGCTCACTTTAGTATTCTTGACCTCCTGGATTCAGACGATCCTTCTGCCTCAGCCTCCTGAGGAGCTGGGACTACAGGCGGGCATCACCATACCCAGCTAATTTTAAAATTTTTTTGTGGAGATGAGATCTTGCTATGTTGCCTAGGCAGACTCCCGGGTTCAAACATAGAGCTGGATTTGTAGGCATGAGCCACCATGCCCTGCCACATTGTGGTTTTGATATGGCAATAAAGAACAAGTCATTTTAAAATGGGTGTTAAGACCAGGATTTTGATTCACATTCTTTCAAAGGCTTTCATTCTTTAGGGTTAATGACTTCTTGCATGCCAGTATTTAGATTCCCTCTTTCCATACCATAGTTCATCACCCAGAGTAATGATGGGTTCTGACTAAGCTACATTTAGTCAGCTGAAAGCCAGAATCTGCTCTAGGAGCAGCCAAACTAAAGGATAATAAGTTGGCCAGTTATCTTCAGGAATACCTACTAGGCATTTGATTTTGTTTAATTTTGGTTTTTAGAAGGCTTAAAATGTGTTTCATCATTCTTTAATTTTTTGTATCCTGTATTTTGCTTCTTTCAGTTTTTTCTCCTACTTTATGTTTGGGTTTTTTTGTTTGTTTATTTTAAACTGTGAGCTCCTAATTTTCTTTTAATTTTATTTGTGGATGTTATGTGGAAACTTTAGACATTGTTGTTGCTGCTTTTGACATTCACTGTTTAAATTAAATTCCTCCTTGAGGATTTTTGGGTCACCCAGTTAATGTGAATTCAGGCTGTAAATCCATATGATATGATGGGAGGCTTTTGGTACTGGTTTTTGAGTAGTTATTTTTTTTTACTGTCTTAGTGCTAAGGTTTAAGACAGTTGTCTTTTTATTTTGTGGTAGTGATATTTCTAGGACCTGTATCTTGAAGGTTTACTTCTCTGGGGTTCCGTCTTTATGAGAGGAGCATCTTCTGTTAGACCTGCCACCTTATGCCAGTTTTGGGTTTGTTTCCTGTTCTTCTTATTCTTTGAGATAGGAAAACCTATATCCAAGGTTACCTGGTTGAGTAAATGTTTTCTTTTTTTTTTTTGAGTTGTAGTCTCACTCTGTCACTCAGACTGGAGTGCAGTGACCGCTCCCGGCCAGTGCAGCCTCGACCTGCTGGGCTCCGATGATCCTTCCACCTCAGCCTTCTGAGTAGCCGGAATGACAGGCACGCGTTACCATGCCCGGCTGATTTTTTATTTATTGTAGAGATGAGGTCTCACCAAGTTACCCAAGCGGGTCCCGAACCCACGGGCTCAGGCAATCCACTCACCTTGGCCTCCCAAAGCGCTGGGATTACAGGCTGAGCCACCCGAGCCTGGCCGAGTAAATGTTTTCAAAGTGAAAGCCAACTTTAGTCTTGAGTTTACCACTTAGGCATTCCCTCTTCATTTAATATTTGGTCTTTATCTTTTCTTTCTTATTCACTTATTGACATGCTTAAAATATTTTAATATCTATGAAACAATTGTAAATGGTTTTGTGGAATAGATACTCAGCTCACACTGTTCCTACAAGTGTTTTTTCCTGCAAATTTACTACCCCTTCTGCCTTTTTAATGCCAAGCCATCTGTTTCCTCCTTAGTGCCTCCACTGTCTCCTTGACTTAGAAATAGTACAGGGACTGGTATGAATAATCTTTGAATCACTGGTCATTATACCGTAGGCATTTAAGGAATGAATCACAAAGGAAAAGATTCTTTTTTTTTTTTTTTTTTTGAGTTGGAGTCTCACTGTCGCCCAGACTGGAGTGCAGTGGCCGCTCCCGGCCACCACAGCCTCGACCTGCTGGGCACTGGCGATCCTTCTGCCTCAGCCTCCCAAGTAGCCAGAAAAGATTCTTTATCTTGACTGTATAATGTGTGTGAAGTTAACCCAATTAAAAGATGAATTGCAACTCTAGAAACATTTGCAAAAATGGGTTAACTAGAGGATTAGTACATGTTTGTATACATATATTTTCACATGAAAATTTTTGCAACAAAACAAAAACCCTTTATTTCAGGAACAAATTATCTATCAAGAATTGTATCTGATTAACAAATGTATAGAAAACAGTTTACTTTCTAGTATTCAATTAATGCAAATTAAAATAGCAGTAAGATAACATTTCTTAGCTACCATGTCAGAAAATTTTTTTGAAATGGAGACACCTAAAGTTGGCAAGGAAGAGACCAGATGAAGTAGATACTCTCGTACATCTGGGAATATACATCACCACAAGTATTTTTGGACAGTATCTGGGAAATTTGTATTAAGAATTAAACTTGATTATAATATCTGATCCTGTTATTCCATTTTGGTGCTTAGGAAGTCACCCGAAACAAGGCAAGAACTTTTTGCAAAAAGATTTTCATTGCAGAATTCTTTATACTAGCAAAACTTTGGAAATGGCTTAAATACACATTTTATTTACCTGGAAGTTTAGCTCATTCTTTGTTCTATAAAGGATTACATGCCCATAAATAGGAGAATGGTTACATCAATTGTGGTGTATCTCCCTAATAGATTCTTACATAGAATAAAAACATTTCTGAAAGTATAAAAAGAGAAAAAGCTACTTGACCTGTAGGCAGTATCCTTTTTTGCACTTGCTTCTAGGACACTTTTTTTCTCCTGGCGTTTGTCTTTCCAGACTGACTTTTCCTCCTCCATCTCCTTTTTTGTTGCATTTTCATCTCCCCAACCTCTTAAGATTAGAATGCTCCAAGGCTCTGGTTTTTTGTTTGGTGTGTGTGTGTGTGTGTGTGTGTGTGTGTGTGTGTGTTTTAATCTTCTGGGTTTTTTGTTTGTTTGTTTCTTTTTTTTTTGAGTTAGAATCTCACTGTGTCGCCCAGGCTGGAGTGCAGTGGCACACTCACAGCCATCGCAGCCTCCACCTGCTGGATTCAGGCGATTCTTCTGCCTCAGCCTTCCAAGTAGCTGGAACTACAGGTGTGTGCTACCACATCTGGCTAAGTTTTGTTTTGTTTTGTTTTTACATTTTTGATTCATTGTAGTGACGAAATCTTGCCAAGTTGCCCAGGCTGGTGTTGCCTGGGCTCAGGTAGTCCTCTCGCCTATGCCTCCCAAAGTGCTGGGATTCTGAGCCACTGTCTCCTGCTTCTTTTTCTTTCCATTGACAATTTCCAGTCTTATGGCTTAAAACAATATCTGTATGCAAATGACTCTCAATTTGTATATTCTTTCTAGACTTTTCTTCCAAATTCTAGACTCATACTCAGCTGCCTACTTTATTTATGTCTCCTTTGTGGATAGCTCACATTTAACATGTCCAGAGCTAAACCTGTAATACTGATGTTTTTCCAGTTTTCATGCAAACGCTTCTGCATCATCTGTGGCCTCTCTCTGAACCTTCTACCCTATATTTGGTCTGTCAGGGTATCATGCTGGTTCTGTAATACATTCAGAATCCAACCACTTTTATTGTTTCTTGAATTACTGCAGCAGACTCTTTTTTAAAAAAATTATTTTAAATAGTGGGTACGATTCAGGGTTAGGTATACAAATGTTTATTATGCAGGTACTCTTGCTGATGAGGTGTACCCTTCCCCACTGCCCACCCCCCCGACAGTTTCCCACTACTGCCAATCCCTTTCTTATAGTATTACGATAGTTGTTCAAGGTCTGCTTATGAGTGAGAGCATGTGATACTTGGTTTGCAACAGTCTCTTAACTGGTCTCCCTCCCTCGACTCTCCCTTCCTCAGTCTGTTCTCAGAAGTGCATCATAGCAGTTGTACTCAACTAGGTCAGTTTTGCCTCCCAGGGGACATTTGACAATGTTTGCACAAATGCAGGAGTGGATTGAGGCCAGAGATGCTGCTTAACATCCTGCTTCCCTGTCCCTGAGATACAAAGCCAAAACAAACAAAAAAGAATGATCTGGCCCCAAATGTCTGCCACTATCTTTAAGAAACCCTGTAATAGTATATTATTTTTCTAACATAAGTTGTATCATGGCACTTCTCCCTACCATGGCTCCTAATCTCATTTAAAGTGAAAACCACAATTCTTGTGAGTCTTTCCCGTGCCTCTTGGCATTCATCTTGCTTATTCTGTTCTAACTATTTTAACCTTGCTGCTCTTTGACCACCCTGGGCATTCTCTCACTCTAGGGCCTGTGTGCTGGCAGTCCTCTCTGCCTGGAATGTTCCCCTTGTGTGGTGTGCTTCTCCTCCTCCTCCTCGTCCTCCCTCTTCCTTCCTTTCCTTCCCCCTTTCCCCCTTCTCCCCCTCTTCCTCCTCCCTCTCTTCCTCCTGCCTCCCTTCTCTCCCCTCTTCTTTTTCTTCTTCTTTGTTTTTTTTTTTTTTTTTTTGGAGATGGATGCCCAGATGGTAGTGCAGTGGTGCAATCATAGTTCATTACAACTTCAAACTCCTGGGCACAAATAATCCTCCCATCTCAGCCTCCCACATAGCTGGGAATACAGGTACCCAACAACATGCCTAGCCATTTTTTGGGGATGTTTTTCAGAGATGAGGCCTTTCTGTGTTGCCCAGGCTGGTCTCAAACTCCTGACCTTAAGCAATCATGCTGCCTTGGTCTCCCAAAGTACTGGAATTATAAATGTGAGCCACCATGTCCTGCTACCTTTACCCTCTTAAAGTCTTTGCTTCTATCTCATCTGTTCAGTGTGACTCCCTAACCAATGACATAAAGAATTGCCTCTCACCTCTCCTCCCCTCGTATTCCCAATCCACATTACGTACTGCCTTCCTTTTTTGTCTATAGCACTTTGCCCTGCTAACATTCCATAAATTTTATTTATATCATATTTATCTCTTGTTGTATTGACAGTCCTCTGCCTTCTGCCCCTGTAAGATTGTAAACTGTAAAGGGGAAGTGTTTTTTTTTTTAAACTGATGTGTCTTAAGTGCCTGGAACAGGACTTGGCACAAAATAGACACTTTATAAACATTGTACAAAACAGACATTCTCTAATACTGTTGATTTAATGAATAGCAATTTAGTTATAGCACCTAATAGGGCTTTTTATTTTAATGTCTTTCTATTTTTCAAAACATTTGCCATACTTCTGTGATATGCAGACATTATTTTTGTAATAGAAAAAGTAAAGTAAGTGATATGAATTTTGTTGTGGTTAAATATTTTTTCTTTTATAAGTGAAATTAAGATATATCCTGTTCTATCTTTAAAATATTCAGAATGTTATGAAGCAGTATATAAAAGGAATATCTAAGTTTTGTTAATATGTTCTAGTATTTACAGATTAAAAATTAAACTTATTTTTTATTTTCAAAGGACTATGATTTAATCTCCAAAGAACCAAAGCCGTTTGTATTTGAGGGAAAAGTATGTGGTCCCATTGTTGTTCCTACAGCAGGAGAAGAAGTATCTGGGAGTTCTGTCAGTTTAAGAAAAGGAGTTGTAATGAAGGAAAATGTATCTCCTAAAGGAGATGAAGGTGATAAGAAACCTGCCTGTGTGGATCTAGTAAAAGAAGATATTAAAGATAATGATAGAATATTACAACAGCAGCTAGGTGATCAAAACAGAACTATTTCATCAGGCCATGGCTTAAACAATGATATCGTGAAGGCCTTGGACCGAATTACACTGCAGAATATTCCTTCTCAAACAGCCCCAGGTTTTACTGCAGAAACGAAGGATTACAGTCTTCCTCTTACTGTCCTTACGTGTACTAAAGCATGTCCACATGTGGCTACTTGTGGAAATGCTCTGTTTGAGGGAAGAACAGTTCAGCTAGGGAAGCTTTGCTGCACTGGAGTTGAAACCGAAGATGAAGATACTGAGTCTAGTTCATCAGTGGAACAAGCATCAGTTGAGGTACCTGAGGGACCAACACTCCATGACCCAGACCTCTATATCGAGATTGTGAAAAGTACAAAGTCTGTCCCTGAATATTCAGAGGTGGCTTATCCTGATTATTTTGGTCATATTCCACCTCCATTCAAAGAGCCTATTTTAGAAAGGCCTTATGGTGTACAAAGGTGAGTTGCATCTTTCTTCCTCCTTATAAATAAGACTATTGTCAAGATATGAAGCATACTTAAAAAAATTTGCTTTGGGAATTGGGAAAAAAGTTACTCTGAATTAAAGTTATAGTACTTTTTAGTTTTGCTTTGGAAATTTTGCAGTGTTTTGCAATTTTCCTTATAGGTTTGCTTTATTTCTTGAACTCATTACTTATTCAAATGAGACCAGACTAATAAACCTGACTATTGAATAATTTAGAACTTTTCTGTTAGACGGAATCTCAGTATATAAAATATTGTTTAATAATCTTTGAATAAATATTACCTTAGCAATATTTATTAATTTAGTAACTTATCATTTGAATTTACTTTAGTATATGATTTTAAAATAAGCCATAAATGAAACAATATGGACAGTATTACTTTGTTTTAAATTTAAATTTGCAATACATAATGTAAAAATTTAGGATTCAAAAAGCACTAACTAAGGTTGTTAAATATTGCCAAGTAGGATTAGATATTACAAATAATATTACATATTGCAAACTAGTGGATATTTGGCATATAAAAATAACTTTTTTGTTGCATCTGTTTTGGTGATTATGGTTAAGGGTTTATGATGATGGCTTATACGTATCTGGAAAAACATTTATAAACTCTTAGTTATGAGTATAGCATGGAATAAAGGAAGATCTTGTCATGGGTACTTGATTCTCCTTAGACTGTAAGTTCCTTTTAAGACAACAATTGTATCTTATTTATTTTTATCTGTACCATCTTACATAACTTATTATATTTACTTGGCAACTTAGCGTGTGTTTAGTGTTACCAGTTGGCTCCTTGATTCACAGGTGTGGACTCTCACATAACATAGCATTAGAAGGGGGGACTTAAATTTCCTGGGATAGATGTGGGAGTGGGCCTGTGCTAGGGCCCCTGTTGCATTCCCGACAGCACCTAGAGTCAGCTGGCCTCTTGTAGTGCTGGAATAGCCTTCAAAAGGCCCAGGCAGAGCTCTAGCTCAGAGGAAATACTCTGCTTGAGTTGCCATCTTTCAGATGTAGTATATCCCCTAAATTAGAAACTTCTGCCTAGTTCTGTATTCCTGGTAGAAAGAATCCATGAGCCTGGGAATGAGGAGGTGAGAACAGGCGTGGCTCTATTTACTATAGCTTCCAGTATCCCACTGGGGGACTTTATGCTTTCTGTTCCTGCATCTCTGGGCTCCACAGGGTTAGAAATCCTGGTCCCAAAGGGAACACAGCAGGGGTACAATATAACTGCAAACTGTAGTTGTCTACTGTTTATTTTGTATTCCTGGTATCTAAGACCAGCAGGTGGGGAGAGGCTTTCCCATCTTGACACAAGTGATTGACCCTGATCAGCTAAAGGAGGTAGGGTTGCTATTACACAGTGGCAACAGGTTGAATATGTGTGGAACTCAGGCAGTCCAATTATGCGGGAGACCCCAAAAAAACCTTGAATTATTTTTTGAAGGTGGGCCCCTTGTAGTAAAGCCTTCCTCTGTCAAGTAAGTGTTCTAGGAACTGACTGACATCAGTGTTCCAACTAGCATTGTTGTGAGAGGCTGCATTCAACTCTGGTGAACCTTTTTTTTTTTGAGATTCTTTCAGTTCATTTGCCCATTTCATGATGGATAATTTATGAGTGAACCTATCCACACCGCACTGAATGTTCAGAAGTTTTTGACCAAAAATAGCATGACCCCCATACCCCACCCTTCCTAGTCACCCAATCTCGCCTTGAGTGACTTTTTTTTCCTCAATGAGAAAAGTCCTCAAAGGGAAACATTTTGGAAGAGGTGAAACAAAAAATAGCAGAAGCAATGAAAGGCATCAAAACTGACAAGTGCAAAAACTGTTTTGAGCAGTGGGGAAAGTGTCTCCATGGGTATATCACATTAAATGGAGATTACTTTGAAGGTGATGTAAGTTTAAACATGTAAGAATAAATATGCAGTTTTTTATAAATAAATTTGGTTTTTTTGGGTCCACTTTTTATTTGCCTCTTGCTAATCCCTTGCCCAATTTTAACTATTCTCAGACAAATCACAGTCAGTCTGGAATGAGAATAATCCCCAGGGACCCAGATCTCTCAGGAATGAGAGTTTGGGTCGCTTAATCAGATGGGCTATGCTACCAAGACCTGCAGAGGTGATAGCTGAGGGGGAGGGGGATTTAAATAGATACTGAAGGAGAAATGAGAAGTGATAGCTTGGAGAACAATCGCAGAGTTGGAGATGGACTCTGTCTTGCTGTTTTTCTTCCATGTCTCTCCTTAGGAGGGTCCCACAGGAGCAGGTCTATTGAGCAGGTCTTGGCATTTGCTTTTTGAAGGACCTGAACTGACACACGTGGAGTGAGTAAGAATCAGGCAGTAACTTGGTAATTCTTTGTGCATCATTTCTTAGGCTCTCTACCTCTGCAAAATCAAAGATATCATCTTGTCTATGGAAGGCGCTTCCTGAATTAAGTGTCCTTGAAAAACTGACAAGTTTTCTTATTAAATAGCTTCAAACAGAAAGTATTTTCTTTTCTTACTAGCCTGTAATGTCTGAGGTAAGGTTAGAAGGAAGAGAGATTGAAGAATTGAGGAATAATATTGTATAAGCCTGTGATGCTCGGCCTTCATTTTTAACCATCAAGGAGCCTCTTATTTCCTGTCATGGACTTTACGTTATGAATGCTTTCATCAATCCAGGCTCTTAAGAAGTATTTTACTTGCTTACATTAGTAAGGGATATATATTCCTGCCAAGCAGAGCCTCTGAGCAATATTTGACACCAAGGGCTAACCTCGTTCAGTTGATTTATACACCAGTTGTAGAGGAGCTTAGTGTTTTAATTAAGTGCAGCCTTAGGTCAGATAAATGTGTGATGGCTGTGACTAGCTGTGGTGCCTCTTTGAATCCTTACAGTGTCTGTGCTGTGGGCGAGGAGTTACCACCCTCAGCTCTGGTGGCCTCAGTCCTCTTTGAACAGCTAGCTCTGATGTTGGGCTTCATGCTGGCCCGGCTGACTTGGTCTTTCAGATAATATTGTTCCATCCACGGTCCCAAGTTCTACTTCCTCTTTCCCTGGGATGGGCCTGTCCTGATGGGGGAGGAATTTGTACAGACTGAAAATGACTGTGACTCTTCTCCAACCTCCTCCTCTCTCTTAGTGTTGATGATTTCTCTTCTCACCTTGCTTCTGAAACCTTGACCTCAGAATTGCCCTGCAAATGTAATCTACAGCTTTGAGCCCAACTTCTTCCAAATATTAGGCCATCTGTAGGACTTTTTCCTGAAGTAATTGGCTTTTTTACCATCTGTGTACACAGTGTAACGAACCAGCAAGTTTGTCTACTACTCGGAACAAAGCTCTAAGAAATATTCTTGATGCTAGTGAAGTAAACAGCATGATGAAAGATGAAAAGTTAGATGAGAGTTAGTAAGTGTGCTGTAAAGACAGACGCGTAGGTTTGCAAGTGACGGTGCAAAGTAGCTGGAGCGCAAGCAAACAGAAACTCAGAAAGTCCAGTAACTTAAAAGTCTGTTGTTACCTGGGTTTGCTCTTAGAAAATTTGCAATGAGAAAAACAGAGCTGGGCTCTAAAACGCCTTTGAGGGTTGATTAATTCATGTCTCTTCAGTTTCCTTCTTTATAGAGACATTTCCCCATTGATTCTCATGACTTTGATGAAGATGTTTTCTCATTTGTTGCTGCAGAAATCAGTCATCAATTCTAATGAAATAAAAAATCATCACCTGCTAATCTCTCATCATGTCTTTTTTGTGATGGAGACTGTGATCACGTTTGAATGATTTGTATACCTTATGTTGCAAAGAACACCTTTTATCATATTTGTCAAAATTCCATGCTCATGTCATATTTTTGTCACCATTTCCATGGGTATCAGATAGTTGATATGAAGCAAGAGAATAAGCATATTTCAGTATGGCGCTGCAGCCCTGAGAATGACTGCATGAATGGGGATGAAGTTTTTTTATTTCAATGAAATAGTATGATTCTGTTTATATTATTGAGATATATAAGACGTTGCCCAATAATGTTAATTAGTTTAGCTATGACTACTACAATAACTGTTTTTATTTTTAAATGTTTACAAAATGTATAGTATATACTACAGTACTTTTATATTTGGAAGTTATTGCTCTTTCCTTCTTCATTTTATATACTCTATGGATACAGTCAACTCTTGAACAGTGCAGAGGCTGGGGCGCTGACACTCATGCTGTTGGAAATCCTAGTGTAACTTTTGACTCCCCATAGCTTAGTACTAATAGCCTACTCTTGAATGGAAGCCTTACCGGTAACATAAACAGTTAAGACTTATTTTGTAGCTATATGTATTATATCCTGTATTTTGCAGTAAAGTGACCTAGAGAAAAGAAGACATTAAGAAAATCGTAAGAAAAAGTATATTTACTATTCATTAAGTGGGAATGCATCATCATAAGTCTTCATCCTCGTTTTCATGTTGAGTAGGCTGAGGAAGAGGAAGAAGAAGAGGAGGAGTTTTTCTTGCTGTCTCAGGGGTGGCAGAGGTGTAAGAAAATCCTCATATAATCCATTGTTCAAACCTGTGTTGTTCAGGGGTCAGCTGTATTTTACAAGTGTTTATGTGTACACTGTGGGAGCAATGTAGTCCTGATGATCAAAGGTGTATACTTCATAGCCTTCTCTTTCCCTTTTATTTTTGAATAATGGATAAGAAACTCTTCAGAATTATTTGTTCCTTCAAGTAATATAAATTTGAGACTGGAAGAACAAATGCATATAGCAGAAATACTTGGACAATTGAATTAGACTTGATGAGAGTGTGAGGCAGTGTGGTGTGGTGAGGCATCTTGGCAGGGCAGGATGCACTCAAAAGCAAGTTCTGCTCTAGACTTAGCTTTCTCTCTCTCTCTCTCTCTCTCTCTCTCTCTCTCTCTCTCTCTCTCTGTGTGTGTGTGTGTGTGTGTGTGTGTGTGTGTTTGTCTGAACAAATAACTTTTTTCTTTTGATACCAACTTCTTCCAGTAAAAGCTGAGAATTGAGTTGATGCCCATTAATAACCAATGTTACTAGAGAAATTAACAGTGTGTCAGATGTAGTATTTTTACTTCACCTCTTTTTCTTTCTCTCTCTGTAGGGTTATGTGATTTTTTAAATGTGTTTTTTACCTGTTGACCATATTAAAAAAAGTTTGATAGTCGTTCACCTAGATCAGGGTTGGTAGACTATGATCCGTGTGCCAAAATCTAGTCCACTGCCTGATTACA
The DNA here is from genome assembly GCF_000164805.1 of Carlito syrichta. Classification (NCBI taxonomy): domain Eukaryota; kingdom Metazoa; phylum Chordata; class Mammalia; order Primates; family Tarsiidae; genus Carlito; species Carlito syrichta. The sequence continues at coordinate 104,541 of NW_007246467.1, forward strand.
TTCACTCCACAAGCTAAAAATGATGTTTACATGCATGCTTCGTTAAAACAGTTTAGAGGAACGTAATATTTTGTGACTCATGAAATTCATATCTGTGTCCAAAAACAACACAGTCATGACTGTTTTTAATTCATCTATGGCTGTTTTATGCTACAATGGCAGAGGTGATTGGTTATGACAGAGATCACATGGCTTGCAAAACCATTCCAGCAGAGCTACCCCCATAACTAGTTTGAGGACTTTCTGGTTCTTTATTTGTGATAAAATATAAAATATAGGCCAGGTCATAGATATTTCTAAAATACTCAGAAATGCTTCTTTTTCAGAGTACATTGAGGATGTTGATTCTAATTTGCTTATCTTATTTGCCTGGTCTTCTGCATCTTATGTTTTTTTGTGTAAATGATGGCATTTTATGAATTATTTGCCAACTTATCCTAGTTCAGTATCTCAGCGCAGTAGCATTGTTGTGATTGATGTCAAAATTAATGAGGAGTTACTGTTTTAACACTTTAAGAAAAAGAAAGCATTAGATTCCTAAAAATTAATCAGTGAAAATATCTTCATTGTTATTTTGAATTTCTGTTGTATGGTTATCTTCCGTATATGCAACCACTGATATTTTGTACAAGAAAGTTCAATATAAAATTAATAAAACTGAATTAAAAACCTTTTAATCTCATTTGAAAGGGAAAAAATAGTCCTTAATAAGATTCATATCTCAATGTAGATAGCACAGCAACATTTAAACGGATTTTATTGTGAGCACATACTGATGGTTACTGAAACCCATATTTTTGGCTTAAGTTGGATTTAAAAATTAAAATGAAACACATCTCTTATTTTAAAGTATGCTTAGCATTTTTTGGTACATTTTTCCTGTTGTTATATTCTGTAAAATTAGAGTGTAAGAAAAAGAATAATTGCTTTTTGTCCCCTTCTCCAGAGATAAACCATTATTAGCATTTTTATTTATTTTCTTTCCGTATTTTTCCATATGTCTAAAAAAGTTGTGTTTTTAAAAAATATATTGACGAGGCTATGGAAAAACAGACTCTCATATATTAAGGATGGGAATGTATTTGCCATCTTTTATGGAGGGCAATCTGACAAAGTCTATCAAAATTAATGGCAAAATGGATAAAATATTACCAGGCCACAATATATTGCCTTCAAGAGACTCATCTCACTAGAAAGGACACTCACAGACTCAAAGTAAAATGATGGGAAACAAATTTTCAGGTGAACGGAACAAAAAAGAATGGAGGGGTCGTGATCTTAATCTCAGACAAAATACCCCTTAAGCTATCAAAAATTAAAAAAGATACAGAAGGCCACTACATAATGATAAAAGGTTCTATCCATCAACAAGAATTATCTATCCTAAACATATATGCACCCAACATAGGAACACCAACTTTCATAAAGCAGCTTCTAAGTAAACTCAAAAAAGATATTGACTCTAACATAATCATAGCTGGAGACTTTAATATCCCACTCACAACCCTAGATAGATCATCAGGATAAAAAATCAGCAATGAGATCCAGAACTTCAATATGACTCTTGACCAAATGAACTTACTTGATACCTACAGAACACTCCATCCAGTGACCACAGAATATACATTCTACTCATCACCTCATGAAACATACTGTAAGATCAACCACATACTTGGCCATAAATCAAGCATAAACAAATTTCAAAAGATTGAAATTTTGCCATGCACTTTCTCAGACCACAGTAGAATTAAAATAAACTTCAACACCAACAAGGTTCCCCCCAAACCCACAAAGACATGGACACTAAATAGCATGATGCTAAACAACTCCTGGGTCAATGATGACATCAAAACAGAGATTAAAAGATACCTGGAAACAAATGAAAATGAAGAAACATCTTACCAAAATCTCTGGGATTCCATGAAAGCTGTAGTAAGAGGGGAATTCATATCTCTACAAACGCACATGAAGAAAATGGAAGGATCACAAATTAACAGCCTAACAAGTCACCCAAGGAAGCTGGAAAAGCAGGGCCACCATAACCCTATCCAGATCACCAAAATAAAAGCCCAAATCCAGGACATGGAAGACAAAAAGATAATACAAAAAAATCAATGAAAGAAAAAGTTGGTTTTTTGAAAGGATAAGCAAGATCGATGGTCCCCTAGCTAGACTGACCAAGAAAAAAAGAGAAAAAGCCCAAATAAACACAACCAGAAACACAAAAGATGAAGTCACATCTGACCCTGAAGAAATACAAAAGATCATTAGAGACTACTATGTACACTTGTATGGAAACAAAGTGGAAAACCTTAAGGACATGGAGGGCTTTCTGACATTACACAACCTGCCTGGGTTGAAACAAGAAGAAATTGAGATCCTAAATAGACCAATTACAATCAAGGAAATTGACAATGTAATAAGAAAACTACCTATAAAAAAAAAAAGCCCTGGACCAGATGACTTTCCAGCAGAATTCTGTAAGACATTTAAGGACGAGCTGATACCAATCCTACTGAAAGTATTCCAGGTAATTGAGAAAGATGGAACTCTCCCCAAATCATTTTATGAAGCCAACATCACATTGATACCCAAACCAGGTAAAGACCCAACAAAGAAAGAGAACTACAGGCCATTATCTTTGATGAACATAGATGCTAAAATTCTCAACAGGATCCTAGCAAACCAGATTCAACAACACATCTCAAAAATCATCCATCGTGACCAAGTAGGCTTCATCCCTGGGATGCAAGGCTAGTTCA
>NW_007246467.1:107684-110475 GCF_000164805.1 Carlito syrichta
AGCACAATCCCATTCACAATAGCCACGCAAAAAATGAAATACCTTGGCATCTTCCTAACCAGAGATGTGAAAGACTTTTACAATGAAAACTACAAAACACTGCTCAAAGGAAGCAAAGATGACACAAACAAGTGGAAAAATATCTCATGCTCATGGTTTGGAAGAATCAACGTTGTGAAGATGTCCATCTTACCTAAGGTAATCTACAGATTTAATGCAATACCCATCAAATTACCAGCAACATTCTTCTCAGATCTAGAAAAAATAATTCAGGACTTCATATGGAAACACAAACGACCAAGAATAGCCAGAACAGTCCTCAGCAAAAAAAAAAAAACAAACAACAACAAAAAAACAGGAGGCCTCACACTACCAGACTTTAAACTTTGCTATAAAGCTATAATAATCAAAACAGCTTGGTATTTTACAAGAACAGGCATATAGACCAGTGGAATAGAGTTGAGATTCCAGAAGCAAAACCCCAATTTCTCAACCAACTCATCTTTGACAAAGCCTCCACCACCCACCACTGGGGAGAGGAGAACCTGTTCAGTAAATGGTGCTGGGAAAACTGGCTGACCACATGGAGAAGATTCAAACAGGACCCCTATCTATCTCCACGCACAAAAATTAACTCTAAATGGATCAGAAGCCGGGCTCGGTGGCTCGGCCTGTAATCCCACGCCTTTGAGAGGCTGAGGTGAGTGGATTGCCTGAGCCCGCGGGTTCAAGACCTGCCTGGGCAGCGAGACTTTATCTCTACAATAAATTAAAAAATCAGCTGGGCGTGGTAGTGCATGCCTGTAATTCCGGCTACTGGGAAGACTGAGGCAGAAGGATCACTGGAGCCCAGGAGGCAAGGCTGCGGTGGTCGGGAGCGGCTACTGCACTCCAGTCTGGGCGAACGAGTGAGACTCTAACTCAAAAATTTAATAAATAAATAAATAAATAAATATATAAATAAATGGATCAGAGACCCAAATGTAAAACCTGAAACCATAAGAACTTTAGAAAATGCAGGAGACACTGTCATGGAAGTTGGAACTGGCATCCAATTCCTGAGCAAAACCCGAAACGCACGTGCCATAAGAGATAAGATAGACAAGTGGAACCTCATTAAACTGACAAGCTTCTGCAAAGCCAACGAAACCATCAAGAGAGCAGGGAGACAGCCCACAGACTGGGAAAAAGTATTTGCCAACTCCATGTCTGGCAAAGGCCTAACATCCAGGATCTACAAGGAACTCAAATTTGCTGAAAAGAAAAAAACAACCCCATCACAAAGTGGGCAAAAGATATGAACAGACGCTTCTCAAAAGAAGACATATATGTAGCCAACAGATACATTAAGAAATGTTCAACCTCACCAGTCATTAAGGCGATGCAAATTAAAACTACACTGAAATACCACCTAACTCCAGTCAGAATGGCCATTATCAGTAACTCAAAAAATAACAGATGCTGGAGAAGATGTGGTGAAAAGGGAACACTTTTACACTGTTGGTGGGAGTGTAAACTAGTGTAGTCTCTGTTGAAATCAGTGTGGTGATTTCTAAAAGCTCTAAAAATTGACCTTCCATATGACCCCTCAATCCCCCTACTGGGAATATACCCTGAAGAACTCAAATCACTCTATAAAAAAGATGCCTGCACACGTGTGCTTATCACAGCATTGTTCACAATAGCAAGATCATGGAACCAATCGTGCTGTCCATGAAAAGAGTACTGGATTTAAAAAATGTGGTATATATACACAATGGAATATTATGCAGCCATAAAAAAGAATAAAATTAGAAATTTTGCAGCAACCTGTATGGAATTGGAGTTTATAATACTGAGTCATCTCTCACAAAAACAAAGATCTGAGTATCACATGTTGTCATTCATAAGTGGACCTTGAACAACTATCGTAATACTATAAGAAAAGGGTTGACAGTGTCAGGAAACTATGGTAGGGGCAGGGAGCGCAGGGATGTGGGATTAACGGTAGTCAATATCTGTCTGGGGACGGTGGGGTGCACACCTCATCAACAAGGATACCTGCACAATGAATATTTGTATACCTAACCCTTAACTATACCCCACAATTTTAAAATAAAATATATGTTAAAATAAAAAATATATATATTGATGAGGCTATGGAAAAACAGACTTTCATATATTGAGGATGAGAATGTATTTGTCATCTTTTATGGAGGGCAATCTGACAAAGTCTATCAAAATTAGTAGTACATGTTTCCTTTGACATGTTAGTCCCACATCTCGGAATTTATAAGATAAGTATCTCTCATAAATCATATACCTGTGAGTATACATACACATAATTTGCATGTGTATGAAATGATGTTCAGAGTTTTTCATTGCAACATTGTTTTGAGATTGGAAACAACTCAAATGCCCATCAGTCAGAGACTAGTTAAATAAATTTTTATATTCCTTCCATGAGTACTGTGCCATGGTTGAAAAATAAAAACTCCCCATGCCCTGATGGAAAGAGCTATATTATTAAATGAAATAAGCAAGCTGCTTGTTTTATGACATTTTAGACTTTGTATCAAAAAGAGAAAAAAGCAATCTGAGTTCATTTTTTCATAAAGTAAAATCTGGAAGAAAAGTAATACAAAGAGTTACACGATTGGGTGAATGGAAGATATGGATTGTGATGAACGTGAGACTTTTCAATTTATGTTTTTATGTCCTACTTGATTTTTGTACAATGTCAATTTATTACCTCTTCAGAATTTTTTTTTTTTTTTTGAGTTGGAGTCTCACTCTGTCACCCAGACTGGAG